>NC_041400.2:38200198-38392698 GCF_900747795.2 Erpetoichthys calabaricus | reverse complement strand
ACTCCGCCCATTACTCACCCTGGCAGATGCAGAGAAGCTCGTCCATGCCTTTGTCTCTTCCAGGCTGGATTACTGTAATGCACTCCTCATTGGGATTCCTGGCAAGAGTATCCAGAGACTCCAGTATATTCAGAACAGCGCTGCCAGGATCCTGATGAGGGTGCGAAAGTATGATCACATCACCCCAATCCTGAAAACCCTTCACTGGCTCCCTGTTTCATTCAGAATAGAGTACAAGGTCTCCCTTCTTACCCATCAGTGCATTTATGGTCATGCCCCTCTTTATCTACAGGAACTCCTTACCCCCCATAACTCCTTACGTTCCCTCCGCTCTGTACTCACTAACACTCTTCAAGTCCCCAGAACTAAGCTCAGCAGCATGGGTGACAGGGCGTTTTCATCGGTGGCGCCGAGGCTGTGGAATGCCCTCCCTGATTACCTGAGAGCCCCACAGTCGACTGAGGCCTTTAAGCGAAACCTAAAAACTCATCTTTTTAGAAAGTCATTTTGTTAAAGTATTTTATAGACTCTTCTGTTCTTTTTTACTTTATTATTCTATTTTTACTCTGTAGCACTTTGGGATTGCTAAAATATAAAGTGCAATATAAATAAAATTTATTATTATTATTATTATATATATATATATATATATATATATATATATATATATATATATATATATGTGTGTATGTATGTATGTATGTATATATATATATATATGTATATATGTATAAATAATATAAAATTGGGTATTTCAATGCTTCCTCCCGGGGAATTCATTAGGTTTATTTTGAAATACAATTTTGGATTACCTGAATAATATATATTTATTTATTTTTATTTACAAATTGTTTGATTGATTGATTGAACGATTTGATATAATTTGTACTTATTTTCATGTTTCTTCTACTATATGCATCTGAATTTTCCCTTGGGATTAATAAAGTTTATCTAATCTAATATACTGTATATATTGTAATAACAGTCAGGAATGATCATAAAGGTTTGGGGAATGTTTAACCCGTATACTTGAAATAAATGCAAAAAAATAAACTAATGTCTTTATAGAAAGGGAGTTCAAACAGAACTTATACATAGAAGTCAAGATGGCAGATACTGTATATGTGTTAGGTGGAAATGGCATCAGTATGAGGTGAGTTCTGTTGAGGGTCTGCAGAGGGAAAAGAGAAGAGAGTATTACTAGACAGCACTTGGCCTGGCTGAGAAACATTTAGTTTCAAGCCCATAAACTGTCTCCTAAGCGTGTGTGTGTGTCTGTGTGTATATTGTGGAAGAAACACAAAAAACAGGAAGAAAGTTTGGCGTTCCACCCTGTATATTGTAGTTATTAGTATGCAAAAGTGTGGTTCTCTGCTGAGTAATCTCAGACGACTGAGTCCAGGGCAGGACTGACTGGGAAATGCCAGTTGCTGGCTTTATAGGTGGTCAGAAAGAAGAAGAGGGTTCAACGGGGCATAGGTGGAAGTGAGGTCAGTAAGAAAGCATGGTATGGAGATGGAAGTGGAATCTGGATGGAATTTAGCTGGTCTTTCCTTCAGGGGATCTGCAGAGGAGGGAGAAAAGACATTAGTGTGCTATCTCAACCCCTGACCTGGCATTCTACCTTTAGTTAAGCCATTGACTCCCTCCCATATGCACATATGGGACTATATATAAATATATAATGTGTGTGTGTGTATGTGTGTGAGTGTATGTGTGTGTGTGTATATATATATATATATATATATATATATATATATATATATATATATATAATAGTGGAAACCAGGGGCCCTCCAGCTGCCCTTACCCCAATAGAACAGGCACAGACTGAAGTGTAGCACATCACACAGTTTATTTGTTCTTCTTCGTGGGAGCCGCTCTCCCGTGTTCCCACCATTACAGCACAGTTCTAAAGCACAGTCTCATACTCTCAATAGTTATATGATGACAAAAGAAATAAAATAGATGACTGACAGGTTGTAGTAGTAGCTTCCTCAGAATGGTCTGAGTGTTTTCAGGGGTGTAGCCCCTTCAAGTTTGGATGATGGTTCAGTACTGAATGCCGACTTCTGCACTGTGCTTATCTTCAGTTCTGGCGGGAGTATAAGGAGTGGGACGTCAAATTGGCAGATGGCAGAAGTTCCTCCCTGTTTTCTCTCTCTGTTCTAAGGATAAAATGGAAAGAGCTGTTAATCTGGCATCACACTGTTTTCACTCACTGTAATTTCTACCTCCTTAGAACTCCAAGGATGCTCCCAGGGCACACATTTCTGAGTGTGTACTGTATATACACACACTAAGGTACTGTATATATGAAAGCAATAATGCAGACTACACTTCTTCTTATATGTCTCTATTCTTCTCTTAGTTATGACAAACTGCCATGTCAGTTTAGTTCCATAAACAGCTGCATGTGTTGTCTTGTTGATTTATTAAGAATAAAAGATAAACTATTTTAGATTTCTTAAAACTTTTCCTAAACTTGCAGCGTATTGAGGTTAAGATGTTTCTGTCTCTTCTTGGTCAACAGAAGAAATTATAAACACCATCTGTGAAATACCCAGCAAAAAGGAATTTAAAACTGCCTCTAACAATGTAATAATTCTTATAAACATCTATATTAGATTTGATATTAGAGTTGAAAAAGACTGAACCGAAACCCAAAATGCACACATTACTGCCATCTGTTGCAGCAAAACCTTTAAGTAGAAGCAACATTTATTAATCATTTCTTGACTGAATGTTTAATACCTGTCTATTGGATTCTCATGAAAGTAGTACCAAATGTCTGTTGTAAAGTGTCCACTTCCTCTGCCACAGTTAGCTTGTCTGCTTGGATTCCGTAGGTGTTCTGTCCTTCATGTACTTCTTTGTAAATTTCAAACTCATGGTCATGGCTGATTCTTTTTCACTGTAACTTGAGTATCTGTTAATCTGAGACATCATGTAACTTTGATGGATGATACTGGACTAGAAGATCAAGGATTATTAGGAATTATTATGCTATGAGAGAAAAGAAATTATTGATCCCTCATCATTGTTGTAATCTATCTATCTATCTATCTATCTATCTATCTATCTATCTATCTATCTATCTATCTATCTATCTATCTATCTATCTATCTATCTATCTATCTATCTATCTATCTATCTATCTATCTATCTATCTATCTATCTATCTAATCTATTCCTTGTTGTCCAGTGTAAATTCAAATTCTTGCTAAACAAACTTATAGCTGACATGTTAAAGAAAGGACAACACCTGCTGTGTTATATTCTGTTATTTTACTGACTTTGAAAATGAAAACAGAAAGCAAGTATGAGTTTTTACTTGTTTTTTTATTAATATAATAACCATCAAAGTAGCATTATTGATGTTATAATAGATAAGTAGGAAAGTCCATGTAAGGAATCCTGAAGTCAACTGGATACATCACAAAGATAAGAAGACTGTACAGGGAAGTGGACAGAATAGTACTGTTCACGTATTACACATATTGGTTTATTGTGTCAGTTTTGTGAGTGCAAACCACTGATATGTTTACAGTGAAGCTTTATATGACCATATTTCTTTACAGTTAAGCTCTCTCTTGCCAATTTATGCTAGGAAAGACTGCTCCAGGATTGGAAGATTTGGAGCTTTATCTGATACTCCA
Organism: Erpetoichthys calabaricus; assembly: GCF_900747795.2. Lineage (NCBI taxonomy): Eukaryota > Metazoa > Chordata > Cladistia > Polypteriformes > Polypteridae > Erpetoichthys > Erpetoichthys calabaricus. The sequence goes on along the minus strand of NC_041400.2, from coordinate 38,389,039 downwards.
GTCACTATGAACTTAAACCATAGATTTTTAAGAAATACACATCACCCAATAGTAGTACGTTTTCACAAGAGGAGCACATATGTCTTTTCCCTTTAAAATGTAAAGCTTGGTGAATTGTAAATGAAAAGCTGTATGTGATTTTTTTTCTAAATACCCATGGTTTGGGTTTACCTTAGTGTTAGGCATGTTAAAAAATGACAGCCCTTTTTATAGATTCAGTTCAAACTAGAACAATGCTAGCACAGCAGTTTTACCAGGTCAAGTGGTAAAGCTTTCCTTACAACAAAGCACAAGACATGCTTTTTATCAGTCAGTTCAAAGTGCTATATTTGTTCAGGTGTTCTAGAAATCATAATCTTTTAACTATTGCATACATTAGAAAATCATCAGAATCAATAGGCAATTTCTTGCTTATACAGGAGACGTGTACCTCACTATGTGCTTATGTTTCTGAATTTGGTATTGTAAAGCTTATTAGAAGGTCTCTTTACTTATACCACCTTAAACTGGTTCCAGCGTGCCTATTACAATAAACTTATTAAACCAGACATGACATGAGTTTCACAGTACATTTCACCATTACAATGGACATTTATATGCTCCTGAAGAGAGACGATCACTTTCCTGAATTGCGTTATAGAGTATGCAGAATTTAAGATGTGTCTTTTGTTAATTTTGCAGTATAGCTTATGAAAAATTTCACTGTGATTACAAAATAAAAAGTGCAGTAATTTTTTCACTTCAAAGAACCTCAAAATTCTAATCAAGACCAAATAAAGCCCGATAATGTGCAACTCTTGAGCACCTTGTCCAGTTATTGGTCTGGGCTACACAAAATACATACAATCCCTAGAAACTGTGCATGTAAAGGAAAAAAAAACATCACTTTTCTAGTCTAGAGCATATGTCCTTTTCTAAGGGCAGTGAACCTATTTAGTCTTCATCATTTTTGAAGGAAACTCATACGGCATAATTTTTTGAGTTAGTGGGTGAATCATGTACTTAGGCTTTGGATAATAACAAGAAGCCCAACCAAGCATGGTTGCTAGATTTCCAAAATCACAGATTGGAACCGGCAGCATAACTTGTAACACGTCTTATGTTTTATATAATGTGACACAATATATGTAAATATAATGCAGATATGCAGGTATGACCCACCTTGTTAGTTGAAAAGTCTTTATCACTTCACTTTCAAAATGAAATACACACAATACTGTGAAGCCAAGGATTTGCATGAGAAACGAACGACAACACGAGCACACAACGTACACGAACACTCACGATTCAAACACTCGGATTCAGTTGACAGTTACAAATTTTATTCATAAAAGGTGGTACATCAGACTGTCTACAAAAGTTTAGCGAGCCTTTTTAACTATGTATTCAATATAAAAATTGAATAGATTTTCAGAGGCAATGCGGGACTCGGTCACACTCACATCTGGACATCTGGCAACCCTGCATTAAGGATAGAAACCAGGAAACACTTCCTCATGCAAGGTTCCTTGGAATCTGAAGCATATTATCATATTGTGTACGAGCCGTCCCCCGCGGTTTCACCCGCGTAGAAGTGTAACAGGACAGCGATGAGGGCCCCGCCCGGCTCGCCACTCCTGATGTCACGCTTCCCCCTCCCCTCGTCCCGCAGCCTCTGTCTTGGATTAGCATGAATATATTGCTCCTGCAAGTGAACTATGATTCTTAGCATGATGAGAGAAGTCGCAAAATCAATTGGAATGTTCAAGGAAATTCTAGAAAAAAGCCCAATCTAAATCTATTAAGTAGTTCTCTCGTTCGCTAGCTAAGCAGATGTAAGATATGCCTCGAGGCTGGTGCATGAGTGAGGAGGACCCCTCGGCCCGCTGTGTCTCTCTCGGATCTGCGCAAATAAAATCAGTACCTCAAGCGAACTATGATACATAGTGCGATGAGAGAGGATGCAAAATCAACTGGAATGTTCAAGCAAATTCTAGAAAAAAACCCCATCTAAATCCGTTAAATAGTTCTCTCGTGAAAAGCAGAGAGACAGACAGACAGACAGACATTGTATTTTATATATATATATATATATATATATATATATATATATATATAATATATGTATGTAAAGCAGTACACTTAATGCACTGTGGTGTGTTAATACCTGCCGCATGTGGTAGCCTGACTGATGTATTATCATTTACAATTTTTTAAGATGTTCTTATTCTTGGCAGATTATATAAGCATTATGTAAGATGGACTGCCAGACCACATGTGGGCAGACTGTACTGACACAAACAACCATATGAGGCCAGCTTACAGTTGTCTCCTTAACAAACTGCACATCATTGTTAAATGGTGGTTAAAAATTAGTATCTGAAGAAAAACTCACAATAGCTTATTGTGTTTGTTTGGAAACAGCAGTATGCAGTATTTAGTTAATAATTTAGTTCACTTGAAAGTAAGTAAATTAAGAAAAGTAAATACTGGGATTCACATATATAATGCTTATTATTTTTGACAGTGTATCATTATGCAATCTTTTCATCCCTTCTGGAAATGTGTCACTGATCTAAAAAAAAATTACAGCAGCTCAGAGCAAAATTCATTAAGGTACACATCTTTACATAATTATTACATTTAAAAACAAAATCAGTGTGTAAACTTTAATGTTAAAGACAAAAAAAGGAAGTACGGTAGACTAAAACAAACATAGTTAACCAAGACATTTGGAAGAATCACACTTATCTGATGATGTTACGTTCAGACTCCCATGCTGGTCCAGCTTGGATGGCTTCGGCTAAGCTACTAACCCCAGTGCACTTCACAAATACAAAAACATTATGCAATCATTTATGTATATGGTATTTTTTGTTTACTTTTGGCACACAGACAGCTTAAGTGATTGCTCAGAGAAGTCACTTAAGTAGCAGAGGTGTAGGCTGAACCTGCTCTCTGGTGGTTTAAGGCACTGCCTTCTGACACCTACTGTATAGAAAATGAACAGTAAACTCCCATTTCAAAGAAAATGAGCACAGCCATATGTTTTCCTTTGTCATTTTGTTAAAATGTTTTGTTACCATTTGACTGTGCTAACACCTACTTTATTTTGAGAATCTGAAATCACTGTTAAGACTCTATAGAACTAAACATGGGCCCTAAACATAAAGATGGGGCTAAACACATACCCTATACACAAAGGTGGAGGATATTTTGTTCATATGTGAATGAAATCAAGATTATGTCAAATTAAACATTTTCCATTTCTCTTGTGTGTACACAGAGTTTTTCAATTTGTGCATTATCACAAAATGTTTCATATGGGTTGTGCCAACTTGTTTAATATTCATTGGATTTGGATATGTTCTTGACTGTGTAATCTTCAGGCTGCCAGAATGTATTTTAGCAGTTTTACCTCATACTTAGGAGATTGTTGTCAAACGTTGAGCATTTAAGTTTTAATGGTGTCAGAGTGTCCTTGTCAGTAAATTTCCAGACGTGTCTTTCTGTTTAATTGTTTTTTAGCATAGCCTCAGCAAACAAGTATGATGTTCAGGACATCGTAAACGTTCAAAGGGTACAGACTGTTCTGTCTGCAAACCCAACCCTTGGAGCCCTGTAGGTTGAATTTGGACAGGACAGATTCCGGCAAGCATTTACTTAAATGGGGCAGCTCCTGGATGACTAGGCCTTCAATTGAAAATGTACAGTACTGATATAAATTATTAATTATTGGTTACTTTGCTGCCTTCTTATTCATATGTAGTCCTCCTAACAGTAGTTGTCCATCATATGATATTTTAATTATGCACAACACTGAATTTAATAACTGTGTTAATGCAAACTGTGTTATATATTCATATTGAAATATCATTTTTGAGTTCTATAAGTCTGTTAATGGGTGAGTGGTACCAGAAATAGATGTGGCTATTAATAGCTTTATATTATATGCCCATTATTAAGTGGTTGATAGCTGTGGTGACGGAGTTGAATAAAAGTATTGTTAAATGCAATTTGAAACAGAGTTGTCATCAACCCAGCTTCAACAGAGGTGCAAATATGTAAAGTCTGATTGCCTTTCAGGCTAATTTACAAAGGAATTTTTTTCATATTTTTTCTTTACATCCATTAGTCTCTTTTCTCTTTTGATGCATTGTTCAAATTGTTTTATATTGTTCACTAACCATTGGCATCATAGATTATTGAACATTTTTGAAAATATAGTTACAATTAGTGCTGGGCGGTATGACCAAAATTCTATATCACGGTATTTTTCAAATTATACCGGTTTCACGGTATTCAACGGTATTTTTTTCCCATGCATGAGTGGATGTTAACCACGTTTTCCACTGCAATTACTGCAAGTAACCTATTCCACTGTCATGAGAATTGCATATTGTACAAAAAAACATTTTAATGTGCACACAAGTATTAATACAGGTTTGCATGGCCCCATAAAGTGATAGTTTTCAAGGGGGTGGCACTAATGAAGAGAAGGAATCGCATTGCATGACAGTTGCAGTCAAAATATAGAGCCTTTTTATTGAACAAATTTTGCAAACAACTTAAACTAAAATTTTGACAACATATTTTCAACCCTCCAAAGAGGTGCTTGTCAAAAGTTGTACTGCACTGAACATGTCTTAGAAAAGGAATAAATAGTAAATAATTTTTTTTAAACCAACTACACTTTCTGTTAATGTTAACAATCTCTGTCCACTGACCCATTAAAGTGACTTTTTAAACAACTTTACCATCATTAAACTGCATAATATTTAAACTAACAAATAATAACAATAAAATAAATAATAGTGCAATTTCCAGTAATACTATTACTACAAGACTTCTAAGCTATATACATAAATAATAAAACTGCAACTTGCATTTATAATGCTATTATTGGTATAGCCCTACGGAATCGTATTAGGGCCACAGTGAAGAAAAAAAAATACGGACACAGTGAAGAAGAAAAAAAACCTAAATGTCGAGAATAAAGTCGACATGTTGACTTTAGTGCAAGAGGAAGTCAATTTAAGAAGCATGTAGCGATTAACATGGCTTCGGGAACACTTAACACAAACCATTTAATGTGCTATATAACTTATGATGGGGTTTGAGAAAATCTAGTAAATTAAATATTCATTTTAAGATGAAGTTTAGTTTATGATGTTCTACTTTAATAACAAATTACGAGAATAAAGTCTGTAGTACTAGGGTGTTGTACCGTGTTAGCCATTACGAATGTAGAGAAAAGCCAAGCAAAATGACACCTTTTATTGGCTAACTAAAAAGATTACAATATGCAAGCTTTCGAGGCAACTCAGGCCCCTTCTTCAGGTAAGATGTAATTCAGAGACTGGAGTTCCCTATGTTTATATACACACTATAGGACAAGAAACAACATTGGTAAAACTTTAAATGAGAAATTTTAAATGTAAAAAATTAATAGATTAATTCAAGCTAGGGTTAATTTAACAAGAGAGAAAAGAACAATGTATTGTCAAGATCTCTGGATCAGATAACTGTCCAACAAAGCCTTTTGAAGTTTGTAATGAGTTTTTTCAAAACAATGTGGATCTGTAGACAGGTTGTCTGTCATTCTGAGAGATGTAAACAATCCTCATATCTGGCCATAAAACTCTTGTCTCTATTCAATCCATGTTGTAATGTATTAAATTTTAGCATGAGTTTAACTTCCCATTCTTTTCTCTCTTGCTGTGTTTTGAAGTTGCCCATAAGCACTGTGACTTTAAAGTCCCTTTTGAAGTTGCCCATAAGCACTGTGACTTTAAAGTCCCTCTCACAGTGTCCATGGCTGTTGAAGTGGGCCGCCACAGGAACATCTGTGTTGCCATGTTTAATGTGGAACCTGTATAAATTCATTCTCTGGCGGAGTGTTTGTCCAGTTTCTCCCACATAGAGTGCAGTGTCACATAGAGTCAACATGTCGACTTTAATCTTGACAAACGGCGAGAATAAAATCAACATGTCGTCTTTTATTCTCATTATAAGTGTCGAGAATAAAGTCAACATGTCGTCACACTATTACACAGTACCCAGGTACATTACACAGTATTGAAAAAAATAAAACAAGTACAAATTGGCTTGCAGTATTATCCAGTAGTATAGAAACAGTATTCACACATTTGAACATAATGGTCCACATCCGACCTTTTAAATCAAAGCATCTCCAGACAACAGACGTGACTCCTCTTTCTAGCAAAAGGTGTTCTGTGTCATCATGTTCAACTTTATCATCTGCTACAGCTTCAGTTTCAGTTTCAGAATGTTTCTCTGTCCATTTTCACCACGTAATACCTCCACTACCGCATGTACTCCGTTGCATGCCTGTTTAGCGGTGTAGCAGTGAAAAAGGTCTCCCATAAACAGTTTCCTGCTGCGCCACGTTCCGAACGTTGTTTAGGCAATTTAAACCGGTGTTGCGGTATAAGAAAAATCCATATCATAGCAAAAATAAAAAACGGTTTTCACTAGTTACAATAAAAGTGATACAGTTAAACACCTTTCTGCATGAACGTGCAGAGTTAAACCCTTCTGACATCAGCAAACTGAATACAACAGCCAAACACTTTTCAATCTAAGTTTAAAGTAATGTTCAATCACAGTCACAAATATTTTTACCCTTTAGTGCTTCATATTTTCAGTATAATACTGGCTTCATGTATGCAACCATTTTAATAAATGGAGGCATTTCAAGTATCCCCTTAGCCTGTCCATGCAGCAAAGCAGCAGAAATAAGGGCATCTCATTTGCAGATGTATTATCACTACACCATCAGACAAATGAAGTCCTAGTCTCTCAAATACAATGAATCCAGTCTAAGGTCATGGAGGGCAGGAGCCTATCCCAGCAGTCCACAGTAGAAGGCAAGGAACAACCCTAGACAGGGGGTCAGAGCCCACTCACGCACACACTAACACTTCAGAAAGGGCCCAAATTAGACTTGCCAACTAACCTGTTCTGCCTGCCTTTGTGTATGTGGGAGAAACAAAAAAACGAGTACTTGGGCCAAAACCTGCATAGACACAAGGAGAAAGTACAGACATGGTCCCAGTGTGGGATTCAAACTTAAACTTGTTGGTTCATAAGGAGGCAGTGTTTCCCAGTTTGCATGATGGCATCTGCACTTAAACATGGAAAGACAAAAATAACTATTAAAGTTACTAATTGCTTTATAATACCTTGCCACATTTGAACTGATTAATTAATCCCTTAATAGAAGTTGTAATGAGGAGAAGTTTATCTTAACGTTCACTCTAAAAGAAAAATGTATAGCACCTCCCTCCCTTTAAAATCATAAAGCCACTTTCAATGACCCTTCAAATGGTGCTATAAATGTCTGTAATTATTATTCAGATTGAAAAATAACCCACCCTCATCAGAAAATTCTGTGAAATTTGGCACTAGCTGGATGCCCTCTTTCTTATACAGAATGGTGACGCACTGTTTAGAGTTTCTGCCTTACATCTCTGAAAACAAGGATTTAGGAATTTGAAGTCGACTTGGTCCTTTGATAGTTAATCAGCTCTTCGTTGGGGTTTTCAGGTGTTCTCTTAGTACTGTGGTTAATCCTTTCCACATCCCAACACACACTGGGCTAACTGCTGATTCCAAACTGTCCTGGTGTGACAACTTGTGAATGTGTGTGTGATAGAATGGTATCTACTGTAGAGTTGTTTCCTGCCTTGCACCAAATGTTGCGAAAATAAGCTGCAGCTCCCTGTGATGGAAAACATGGTCTCTTAACATAGTTGATGTGTGGAAATGAATATTATATATTTTTAAATTTAGACTCTTACAAGTGGTAATAATTACAGTTTAAGCTGCATAGTATTAAAACTAAGCTGTGTCTCTTACAGTAAAAGATCTCATGGGCTTCATATAAAATTGAATCTCATGGAAGAAATAGTGAGAATAAAGACTTACAAAAATAAGTCATCATTATTGAACCTGACAATTTAAATTTTTAAAGCTAGTAAGTGATGGGATCTTTTTTCCATAATGGAGATAGGCTAGTACCGTTAAAAGTATGATTAATGCTTTTTAGCTATTTAGTTAGATTATTTTAATAGTTTATGGCGATAGGATGCATGTAAAAGCATACTTCATATATTTTATCTTTGCTCCTTAAGTACTTTTATCTTTGCTAGTCACCAGTGAGGAATTGCAATATGTGGTCAAATGATTTGCTGAGTTTGTTTTTATAATATGATGGGCAGTGTAGTGTAGTGGCCAGGGCTTTGGACGTCAATTCCTAAATTCAGGTTCTGCATGTGACTGCAATAAAAAGAAAAAAAATAAAGTATCTTGTAAGTTGCTATCAAAAAAGGAATCAACCAAATAAATAATGATAATGGTAATAATAATAATAATTATTAATAATGTTGATGATGATGTTCTTCCTAAGGCTACTAGTGTAGTGGGTAATATTTTAATGTACAGCTTAATGTGTAATGCTAATGTGATTTATTGATGTAGCCATTACAAGCGACAGATAGAAATTTAAGAGAAAAATGGCAGTTCTTTCCAGGTGCTTTTGCAAAACTAAGAAACCTCTGTATATTTTGAGTATGTGTTATTGGTGGTTAAGAAAGTGCAAAATTTAAAGGCAATAGAGATCAAATTTAAGGCTGAGAGTAAGATTCATAGTGCTACCGTCAGTCCTAGGACTAGATAATAAAACTTAACAAAATAACACAATGCATCTCATCACAAACGGATTGGATTAGAATAAGCTGCAGATATCTGAGAAAGTAAATATTGTAATGTAGCTTTGCCATGCTTTTTTAATATCCTGCAAAAATGGATTATCAAAGATGTCTGCTGAACAAAGATAAATCATGTAAGATTCAGAAGCCTTCACTTGCAAATAAATTTTCAAACAAAATACTGCAGCCTTATATAAATATGAATTAAATAAAACCGTTTTAATGCATTTTGAAATATATATCTCCAGTAATTCTTCATCAGAAACACGTATCTCATTTTTATTTTTTCCCAAATGAGTTGTAGAAAATCTAACTGTTAATATTAGATAACCATTTAATAATGGTGAAAAATGTTCTGTAGCCACACTTATTTATCATGGGCCTTTTGGCACAACACTTAAATTTTTGTGATAGCGTAATGCCAGTTCTTTTAAACATTTAAACTGAGGAATATATATAAATCTTCAGAAAATTATTGCTAATTCAAATATCTGTGGAGCAGAACTTATTTTATTCATTTTACTTGCTGTATACATATTATTTTACTTTCTGGATTCCTAAAAAAAGACAATAATGCATTAGAAATTTTATGAATCATTTTTATTTTTTTAATCAAATTAAGAGTTTACAATGAATAAAAAGAAATTGTGTATCTTTCTGTTGTTAAAGTAAATCCAGAGAGCAATAATTCCATTATTATTGTAAAATTGAATATAAAACCTACAGAGAATACCAGCATAACACTTAATTATCATTAAATGCCACTCCCTAGGTTTAAAAAATTGCCCTAATTTTTGTTTAAATAACTCCAAAATACTTGAATATTAACAGAATTAATTTAATGATAACTATAATCAAAACACTAATAAGAATTTGCCTTTCATTAAATGCAGTTTATAAGGCTATTTATCTAAGCTTTAACACTTTAAATTACACATTCAGAGGAAGAGTCTTATGATGTTTAACACAAACCAAGCAACAAGTACCTATGTCTTAGTGATGGGACCACAAAATAGCAGTGCCCATTAAAATTTCAAAATGGGATGGAGGAAATGCCCAAATGCATGATTCAATAAAATAATAAAAGAAATAACATCATTCCCAGATTAAGAAAAATTATAACAAGTGCAGGAAAAATTACTAAAGCCAAATAAAAATAAACAAAACCAGAATCATAACAGTTAGAAAGTTTAATTATTTTGTTATTGTTGGCTTCAGTTTACCTTCACCTGAATTTTGGTACAGCAATGTAATAACTGATTTTTTTTTTAACTTTGTATGTATCTAAGAATGTTTTGAGTTCTCCTTGATTTCTCAGTTTGATTCTAAGTTGTAAACAGTCATCTCCTCAATTAAGGTATTTGAATTACTCATTACCATGAGCTAAGATTCACAATGGACCAAGCAGCCTCTGATCTCTTGCACCCTTGCCATGCAAGCAAATAAATTAATGTAGCAGACAGGTATTAATAAATCTTTGTTTAATAAACATTTTCCTAAAGTACAGTATAGTATTGTACTTCAGTCAATTAAAAATGCACCAGAAACTTTTCTTGCATTACGTATTCATTGTTAATGACATAAAAAATGAAGTCAATTGTAGTTCAAACAAAAGCACTTAAACATCGGCATGAGAACAAGCGTCTGAAAATGTGTATTGCATGTGTCCTTGTAAAGTAATAGTAATATCAAAATGTCAGTTACCAATGAGTCAGAGTATGCATTGTAAGAAAAAGCATAGTTTAATAAAGCCAAACGTGTACTGAATTTGCAACGGAATGCTATTGTAGAAGATTGTGTATTTCTTACAATATGTTTTTTTAATTAGATTGGAAGTCTATGCCTTTAATACATCAATCAATCTTTAGATCAATAACTAATGGAATACAAAATATTTCATTACAAGAACAAAAATAGGGTTGAATTATTAAAGAAAAGTTGTGTTCTTATGACAACATTGCAATATAATTGATTTTTATTATTCTCTATCAAAAAAAATTTATGTGATTCCATTTTTTTCAGGGCTCAAATGCTCTTGGATCAATACAGAAAAAAATCCAAACTGTTCCGAACTAAAGTGGTTTTGGCTCCTCTCGGGGATGATTTTCGATACAGTGAAGCATCTGAGTGGGACCAGCAATTCCAAAATTACCAAAAGTTATTTGACTATATGAATTCTCATCCTGAACTGCATGTTAAGGTAAACAAAAATCTTTCATAAAACATCAAAAAATGTTATGAATTGCTTTTTTTCTAAGCCTGTGCTTTGTGATGAAATAAGGTAACATTTTCATGTCTTTCTCTTTATTTAAAAAAAAAAAATCTGTCATCAAGTTTTAGTTTATGCGCTGTTATTATTGCATAATAATGCCAAATGAGTTGGTGCTAAGTGATAGGCACTCAAGTTTTTAGTGCTAGAAGCTGAGTATATATGTTCCAGTAAGCTGGATGGGCTGAAATCTCTGCCCTTTGCAAACTCTGTTATTATTATTTTTGTTACTATTGGTTTTATTATTATTATTGTTGTTGTGGTTATTGTGATGGTTTCATTCCAGAACCTCAGTGGACAAAATCGTGTGTGTCTCACGAAAATAGGAAGAAATGACCTTCTAATGCATTCCGTTCTACAGCACACTGATAGGTGACAACTGCTGCTTTTACTTCTCTAACCCACCAAATATTGTGGAGAGGGTAACTGCTGTTGTCAAAGATGGCCTATAACTTCTTCCCTATTCACCTTTCCACCACAATTCCTAGTGAGTCCACAATCCTACCCAGTACCGAGCCGGTCTTCTTCACCAGCTTGTCCAGCCTCTTAGTGTTCTTGTCTGTCATGCTGTCTCCCCAACAAACAGCAGCAAAAAAAGAGGACACTGGCAACAACTGTCTGATAGAACAAAGACAGCATTTCACTACATATATTGATTGATTTCAGTCTTCTGAGGGAAAAGAGCCTGCTCTGCCCCTTCCTTCAGAGGACATCTCTGTTCACCCACCAGTCCAGTCTGTCCTCAAGGTGGACACCTAGATATTTATAAGTCTGCACCACCTAAATATTCTCACTTCAGATGTTAACAGACTGAAGAGGGAGCTTAAACCTGCTGAAATCCATAGTCATCTCCTTGGTCCTTGTTGTGTTCAGAAGCAGGCAGTTCTTGTTGCTCCAGTCACTGAAAGCTCCAGTCAGATCCCTATATTCCCCTTCCTGCCCATTCCTTACACACGCCACAATAGCTCTATCATCCGAGTACTTCTGAATGTGGCAGAATTCTAACTTATATTTAAAGTCTGCTGTGTATAATGTGAACAGGAATGGGGCCAGAACAGTCCCTTGTAGGGCCCTTAGTGTTGCTCACTACTGTCCTGGAGATACATTTCCCCAATTTCACAAACTGCAGTTGTTCAGTCAGGCAGTTATAAATCCAAAAGGTGAATTTGGAATCCACCCCCATCCTCTCCAGTTTATCTTTAAGAATGGAAGGTTAGATTATGTCGAATACCCTTGAAAAATCAAAAGCATAATCCTCACATCACCCTCCCGATTTATCCAAAAAGGAGTGGGTCTGGTGTAGCATGTAGAGGACTGCATCCTCAACAACAATGTTCTCCATGTATACAAACTGTAGGAGATCCAATGCATGCTGGACTTGTGGTCTTAGGAGACATAGAAACAGCCTCTCTAGTGTCTTCATATGTGATGTGAGGGCCTGTAGTCATTTACCTCAGTTGGCTGTCTGACTTTGGGAACTGGCACAAGACATGATGTTTTCTACAGAGCTGAGACAATCCCACCTTGAAGAGTCAGGTTCAACAGTCTGTACAGGCCCTGTAAGTTGATCTGCACACTCCTTAAGCAGTCTAGGGCACACACCATCCCGACCAGCTCTGTGAAGAGCAGGAGAGTGGGTCTTGAAGTTGGGGAAACAATCAGATTTGTAGCATGTCCAGGTATGAAAATCCAGTCACAGTTTGCTCCGCAAAAAAGAAAGGTCCATAAACTTTGCTTACAGAAATGGCACAAAACACATTTACCTTTGGTGAATCTCTTTCACGACTATGCCAGGATTTTCATACCCCCAAATTCTAACATCGTGGCGATTAACCTTACCAGAATGATGGAAAGTTGATTCATCTGACAAAATTAGTTGTTCGGGAAAATTGTCCTCTTCTATATCCTCCAGAATTGCAGTGCAAAATTCTAACCTTTTTTCATGGTCGTCAGGATGCAATGCCTGCACTAACTGCTACTTGTAAGGCTTCATATGCAGACGTCATCTAAGAATACGCTATACCATTGTTTGAGGAATTCCAAGTTCAATGCTTGCCCATGATGTGGATTTCATAGTGCTCCATTTGAACACACCTCGGATACTTTTGACATTTTCATCTGACGTGCATGGACGACCAGTGCTTTTATGTTTGCATATGCAACCTTCTTCTACAATTTTTTTATGCCACTCGTAAATTTGCTTATGACGAGGCGGCTGTTTGTTAAACTGCCAGCGGAATTCACGTTGCACTTGAACAATGGACTCACACTTCGCAAATTGCAGCACGCAAAATTATTTGTCTTGTGGTTTTGTCGCCATTTTACTATAAACGAGAAACAGCGCTCAGTGGCATTCACTGGTACTTTTAGGCGTGCTTTTATACTTTGAACGTTCCTCTATCCAGTGATGTGCAGAATGTGTTCGTCTTATACAGTTTGTTTGAAATAAATTTTTGAAATCTGCTCTTTTCATTTTGAATAGCCTGGTACAGTATAGCATTTTGAGCAGTGAAAAGACACTATTTAAATAAATACTTTTTTTTAATTATACTCCGATGTGAAAGTAATTACACCCATGAAAAGATTTGTTTTTCACATTTTTGGACAACAGAGTATTTAATTGTCATTTTAACAAAGCAATGATAAAGGTGATTAAATTAAAATGTACATAAAAATATTTTTGTACTTGTTTGTACAATTTACATCAATAGGAATGTAAAGCATCTCTGTCTTTATAATTGCTTCAGGTTATATTCAAGTACACGCAAACAAATGCAAATAATCAGAATGTTTCTCTTTATCTAATGTAGTCAAACATCCCTTGCTGATTTTTCTTCATTTAGCAGTTTAGTTTATTATAGCAGAGAGTTTCTGAAGTAACTTCCAGTTTCACAGAAATGTAAAATTTCCACTGACTTATGAATGCCACAGTCATATATATTATTGATTATTGGCAACACCATGTTTAATTTAAAAATATTTCAAGAATATTTCAATTCTTTTTTTTCTGTCTCACTACTCCTCAGCGTATGCAACAAACACTAAAATATATTAATCTGATTCATTAAATAACTTAGTTAAGGTTAATCAATCTGAGAAATCTTGAGAAATGATAGAGCAAATCAGTAAATTCTAGCCGTGAAAGCCAGCTGTCTGACAGCACTACAGACCCTCACTTTTACTAATTAGAGCTGGTCAGAGAAATGCAGGGTTCCAGTGGGACAGAAAGAAACTGAAAGAAAAAGTGAATAGAATTTTTGTTCTCCTCTGCTCAATTTTTTGCCATGTGGAAATTATTCAGGCTGCATTTAGGTAAATTTTTTGGAAGGAAGCATTCTGAGTTTTGACAGCTATTGCTCTCCAGGGTTGGCTGTAAGCTTTGCTTTACTGGGCATGTCATTTTTGTCTGCCCTAAGTATTAAATTACAATTGTTTCCACTGTTGGCATTTAAAACCGATTTAGAATGTCTTGTTCTGTATTGTATTCTTTATGGTTTACTGAGTCTCTCAGTGTTTTATAAAGAAACTTGGTAATTACTAGAGTAGGCGGCTATGGCTGCTCTTGATAAAAAATAATGGGTTTGGTTTATGGTATTTGTACACAGCAAGACCAAAATATATAATTTTACTGAATCTTAAGCTGTTGTGCTTCTGAACAACACTGTTTTTTTTATCGAAGAGTTCAATCGTTTAGCTGCAGTAATTTAATCAAATCCACACTGCAAACTTAAAGGAGTACTCCACCCAAAAATATTTTTTTTATATATGTTACCTACCCAAGGATGTTTGTATAGAGGGTAGAGAAGAATTTTTAATCTCATGCTTTCGTGCAAAATGAAAGAAAAAAGTAATGCTGTATAGCTGTGTGGCAAATGCCCTTGGAACAAGAAAAAAGTCTTACTTTATAATCAACATGTCTGTTATCTAGTCATATGTTTAAATCATGCACAATGCATGTATTTTTTTACTAAAGTATTAATAGTTCCAGAAAAATCAGTGTATGACATAAACTAGAAAGCCATTCCCATAATGCTGTGCTTTTGAATTTAGGAACTGCCTCTCCCCCTCATTCACTGGTCTAGAGTCCCGCAGCATTTTCTGTAAGCAACTTTTAATATTAATTTAACAAAAAAAATCGATATGTATTACATCTTGAGCATACAACTGGTTAACAGACATGTGGATTATCCAACACGAGTAATGTTAAGAGTCACCATTGGGTTCTATAATGCCATAAACATTTTCTCTTTTTCTTCATGAAAACAAGAGATTAAATTTGTTTCTCAGCCTTCATGAAAAACTTGATGGGGTAGGTAACATATTCTAAAATTATGATTTATTCCTTTAAGTTTTTAGGGAGAAGATAGTTGTGAGACTACCTTGTACTGAGCCTTTTCTTCGGCACCCATGACTTGTATAAACTGGTTTAGCCTTTCATGCAAGACACACAAGTATGGTGGTGGTTTTATGTGCCAAACCATCACTGATTACTTACCAAAATGTATTCTCATGGCTGGTCTTTTTTTAAGCTGTTTTCAGAGTTGTTGATAGCTATGCTGTCTTAACAGAATAGACTTACTGTAAGGCTATATGAGCATTGCAACCCTGAAATTGATTATCCTAGTTTGACAATACTCATGTGAATAGTTATAGTAGTTTAATTTAATTATTGCTTTCCTTTATAGGCCCAGTTTGGAACTATATTGGACTACTTTAAAGCTCTCCGGAAAGCTGCTGGCCTAAGTCCCTTAATTGGTATTCCTACGGTGTTTCCAGTTGTGAGTGGGGACTTCTTCACTTACGCAGATAGAGATGACCATTACTGGAGTGGTTATTTCACATCCCGTCCATTTTACAAAAGGCTAGATAGAGTCATGGAGTCACATCTGAGGTAGGTAGACAATTATTGAAATGTTACTGTGTGTCCAGCAAAATGCTACTATGTAGGAGACATTTCAATTTTAACATCATATCATGTGCTTTTCTATTTTGGTTAATAACTTCTGGGAATATTGACTTGTGCTGTTGATACATATCAGTTATATAATGCCATGTGTGTTTGGTAAATGTACGTAACATTTGCTCAGTGATGTGCTCTGGTTGCTTTTAGCATTGGAAATAAGTATTGCAGCCTACTGCATTATAACATCTAGATTAAACTATGTCATGAACTGTATGTTTCATATTGGCATATTTTAATACGCCTCTTGTCTTACGAAATGCAATGATGCATCCTTCCCCCCCATGATTGGCAGAGATTTTGAATCCACCCTAGGTAAAATATGTAAAATAGTAACAAGCAATACATTCCTTTGGTGCTGCAGTTTTGTGTTTCTTTCAACTAGTTGCCCCTAGCTCTGTTGTTAGCTGGTTGTTAGCTTTGTGGACATCACCTTTTGCTTTTTCCTGCCATTGTACAGATGACTTGTTGCATGGATATTAATGTACTTGTGTGGCATAGTTCTTAGTGTTTTTGCTTCCCAATGCCAGGAGCCATTGATCACGGAGTGCGTGAAGTTTGCATATTCTCTGTCTTGGCATGAAGTTTCTCTCTGCACTCAGCTTTATTCCCACATCACAAAGAATTGCCTTTCAAGTTTAATGCCAACCCTAGACTGCTCTGAGGGTGTGAGGATGGGTGTATTCATGAGTGGGTGCTGAAGAGAGCAGACTTACTAGTGATATTCAAAATGAGTATAAATATTGTGTCTGCTGGAGGATCTTTGCTTTGCCAACCACAGCTGAAACTCGTGGAATTCTGTTAAATTTAGAAAAAAAAAGAAAATGAATCAATTCAAATCAGACACTAAGCAAAAGAAAGCAAGTGTCAGAGTCCTAGCCTCTTTCAACCACATCCTGATCCTTTTATGTTTGGCAATGCCAGCTGAGTCACTTCATGGCATCCTATAGCCCTATTTATTTGTGCCACTTTCAATAGATTTACATGTTATCAGACTTAGGGTCTCGTGTGAAGTAGTTATACCAAATACTAAGTAGAGGTTCTCCATTTTTACCTAATGGAAGTTAAACTCTTATCACTTTTTTTATTGTGATCAGTGATCACATGACCAACAACAACAACATTTATTTATTTCTATAGCACATTTTCATACAAACAATGTAGCTCAAAGTGCTTTACATGATTAAGAAAGAGGAAAAAGACAAAATAAATAATTAAAATTAGGGAACACTAATTAACATAGAATAAAAGTAAGGTCCGATGGCCAGGGAGGACAGAAAAAAAAAAAAAAAAAAACGCCAGATGGCTGGAGAAAAAAATAAAATCTGCCGGGGTTCCAGGCCACGAGACCACCCAGCCCCCTCTAGGCATTCTACTTAACATAGACAACCTCAATCAGTCCTCATTGTATTCAGAGTTCTCGTGGAAGAATTTGATGATGACGGTCACGTGGACTTCTGGCCTTTAATCCATCAATGTAGGGACATCACGGTGCTTTGATTAGGTGGTGATGGCGCAGATCGCCACCACAGAAAACAGGAAAAAGAACAGCAGAGAAAGTGGGGGTTAGTACAGATTTTGGAGCCACCATGAATAATAATGATAATTAATTGAATATACAGAGCATCAGGATTTAACTAAGATGAAGCTATGAGAAAGCCATGTTAAAGTAATGTGTTTTCAGCAGTGTTTTAAAGTGCTCCACTGTATTAGCCTGGCGAATTCCTATTGGCAAGGTATTCCAGATTTTAGGTGCATAACAGCAGAAGGCCGCCTCACCACTTCTATTAAGTTTAGCTCTTGGAATTCTAAGTAGACACTCATTTGAAGATCTAAGGTTACGATTTGGAGTGTAAGGTGTAAGACATTATGAAATATAAGATGGAACGAGATTATTTAAGGCTTTGTAAACCATAAGCAGTATTTTAAAGTTAATTCTAAATGGCATAGGTAACCAGTATAGTGACATCAAAACTGGGGTGATGTGCTCAGATTTTCGTTTCTGAGTTAACATTCTAGCAGCTGCATTCTGCACTAATTGCATTCGATTGATTGATTGATGAGGCGGGGCTTCTTTGCATGATTCTAACTTCACAAGTCTGTTTGTGCTCCTATGCATTTCTTCCTCCCATATTGGCTCTGTGCTTTGGAGATGACTTCCAGTCCTACCTTGATAAGAGGAAAAAAAATTGCTCTGAGGTATCTGGAGTTCTTTGCATGTTCCCACAAGGCTCTTCCTGTCCTCATGGTTTAAAAACCTCAAGAGGAGGAGGAAAAAAATGTGACTCTCGATGTTAAACATACAAGCTGTTTGCATTCAGCTTTCTCGCTTTATTTACCACTTTGCCCATTAAAATATTTTTGACTTTTTAGTGTTTCTTTTTAATGAGTATCCTATATAACAAAGGAAAGGAAACCATACTTAATTCCATTTAAACCCATATAATGAGTGGAATGTACTCATTATATTTTCCAAAGTGTTTTTTATGTGTACCTGTGGTATGGTATTGTCTTTCTTAATGCTTTTTGAGTGTTAAACTCTTCTCTGTTTCCTCTTTCAACTTCATAAGCAAAAGTATAAATCTTTCTGCTATAATATTTTAAGTGCTGAGATGCCCTTCTTCAAATAAGTTTTTTTTTCCCCACATTGGATTTGTCCACAAAGCTTGAGATTAATGTATTGGATCTTTGAGCTGGTTACCCCGCCACAATGTTCAGAGCGATTCCAGCATCCAGTCCCCAAAGAGAGTACTTTCTATTGCCAGAAAGAAGTACCAGGTTGAATTTCTTGGCTCCCAAGAAAGTCGATGAACCTGTTTGCATCAAAGAAGATGCAGAAATGCAGGTGCCTAGATTTTAGAATTTGTAAAATTTGTTGATTGGATCAATGTCCTCTTACTGTCCTGCCAATAATGGAAAAAAATGGCAGTCTCATGGGGCAAAAGTAGTAATGGACCAGAAGATGAAATATACCGTATATGCTCACATATAAGTTGGGTCGTGAAACACAAAAAATCGATCATAAAATCAGACCCCAACTTATATGCTTGTTCAAAAATGTGACACTTAATTTGGTTTTTTTTTTGGTTTTTTTTCCATCTTCTTGCTTCCTCCAATCTTGCACCAGTTTCTCAGACACATTAAATTTTGTTGCAGCAGCACAGTTACCAATTACTTTCGCTACTTCAATGACATTTAATTTAAAAACAGCTTCATATTTTCTTCTGATTGAAAGCTCCATCATAGATGAGGGATGCTGTTACGATAAAGGTGTATGAGGGTGTGAGGTACAAAAAACACAAATCAGAGCAAACGTTGCTTCAGAATAGTTCGGGTATTACCATGTGATCATGTAGGCACAATAGAGAGCGAACAAGAGAGAGCTTAGGAGCACACGCTAATACAGCACATTGCCGCACCCACATAAAAAAAATTGCAGTGTGCTTTGTGGTTACTCTCTCAGGTGGGCGTTAGCATATCATAATCCCTTGTACTAATAGCGTGAGTTTTCCGCATTCGACTTATACGACCGACATTATAAAATACCAGAAATTATACTGTAAAATCAACTTCTGACTTTTCTGCGAGAAAACTTATCCCTGAGCATATATGGTAGTCAAAAGCAAACTGAGTGTCAAGACCGGAGAGTAAAAAATAATGAAGTGTCAATGCCAAAACACCAAATAAAACTGTAGTCAAAAAAACTTTGCAAGAATTCAGATAACTAAATAAACCTAATCACAAAAACAGTAAACTAACTTTCAACACATATCCATAATCTTCGATAGTGATCTGTCCTTCAATACCAATATACTGTCACCACGATGACATATCATTAACACACAGTCTCTGGCCATGCTCTCTAGTGGCATAACAAAATGCCATGCCTTTCTAACTTCCTTATTGGATAAGACTTTTGGACATAACTACCAAGCCTTACCTGAAAAGGGGAATAAAACAATGTGCTTTGAAGTAGGCAGAGTTCTTCGCATGTTCCCATGTTATATGTCCTGTGCTCATGGCTTGAACACTGTGAGGAAGCTTTCTCATTTTAGTTGCCACTTTGCCCTGCAAATATTTTTGACTTTGTATGTTTGTTTTTTTTGGCTCTTTTTTTTTTTAATAAGTATCATATTTAGGGTTTACCTTAAATTAAGCCAAATGTAATTACATACTGAATAATGTGTTGTGATTTCTAAATTTAAGCCCTTTTTTTGTTGAATTCACTTTACTAAACCTGGTATCACAAACTCCTTTTGCAAAATTCCTTTTAGCTAATACAATTGCTGCTTCAGTTAACTACTCTAATTTTTATACACATAGCCATTCATTAGTATTCATAGCAATGGTCTATTTACAAAATATACATGTTAAAGGTGTCTTTTTAAACAGATAATTAAAATAGGCTCATTAGGAAAGAGAACTATAGTAGCTGAATTCATAAAACATCATACCAGCTGTTGGATTATTATGCCCGGAAATATAAAAGTATCTTTTTATAATTATCATCAATGCAAAGGTCCTGCCATCATTGAAGGCCAATTGTAGTAATAATAATAATTATAATAACAGTGTTTTATTTATTTAGCACATTACCAAAAACCCAAGGTTATTTTAAAACATTGAATTTATAAATTGATACATAGAAAGCCAAAGCAAAAAATGAAATACTTGACATTATAAAAGCACAATTTAAAAATAAAATGTAAATATACAGGTAAATTTGAAACTGTAGGACACCCAAGAAAAGAATAATTATGTAAATAATAACTATTAGGTCTTAATTAAGTTTTTTTTTTTAATATGTGGTGATCAGATATTATTATGACTGGACTTGAAAGAAGAAAGGCCTATGCAAATGAGGAGAGACTTAGGAAGAGTGTTCCTCAGTTTGGGAGCAATAGCACTAAATGACCTGGCTACCACAGTAGACAAGACTATAGCCAGAGGACCTAAAGAATGAGCTAGTACTATATGAAGAATTGCAGAAAGATAAGAGGGGGGGCAAAGCCGTTAAGGTCTTTGTATGTAAGCGTGAGGAATTTAAAATGAATATGAATGATTGCTGCTAGCCAATGTAACTAGAAAAAAGCATGACTGATATGTACAGATTGTATTCTTTATGTCATGGAGCAGGTAAAACATTATCAGGAAAAGTACAAAGTTTAATGTTTAAAGAAAATATGAACAAGCTCAGTTGTATTGTTCAGAATAGATCAAGTACATTAAAATGAGGTCCAATTTTATCCATCCATCCATCCATCCTCTCCCTCTTATCCGAGGTCGGGTCTCGGGGGCAGCAGCTTGAGCAGAGATGCCCAGACTTCCCTCTCCCCGGCCACTTCTTCTAGCTCTTCCCGGAGAATCCCAAGGCGTTCCCAGGCCAGCCGAGAGACATAGTCCCTCCAGCGTGTCCTGGGTCTTCCCTGGGGCCTCCTCCCGGTTAGACGTGCCCGGAACACCTTACCAGGGAGACGTCCAGGAGGCATCCTGATCAGATGCCCAAGCCACCTCATCTGACTCCACTTGATGCGAAGGAGCAGCGGCCCTACTCTGAGCCCCTCCCGGATGACTGAGCTTCTCAGCCTATCTTTAAGGGAAAGCCCAGACACCCTGCGGAGGAAACTCATTTCAGCCGCTTGTATTTGCGATCTCGTTCTTTCGGTCACTACCCATAGTTCATGACCATAGGTGAGGGTAGGAACATAGATCGACTGGTAAATTGAGAGCTTCGCCTTGCGGCTCAGCTCCTTTTTCACCACGACAGACCGATGCAGAGCCCGCATTACGGCGGATGCCGCACCGATCCGCCTGTCGATCTCACGCTCCATTCTTCCCTCACTCGTGAACAAGACCCCGAGATACTTGAACTCCTCCACTTTGGGCAGGATCTCGCCACCAACCCTGAGAGGGCACTCCACCCTTTTCCGGCTGAGGACCATGGTCTCGGATTTGGAGGTGCTGATTCCCATCCCAGCCGCTTCACACTCGGCTGCGAACCGATCCAGAGAGAGCTGAAGATCACGGCCTGATGAAGCAAACAGGACATTTTATTTTTTATTAAATTTGCTAGCCTCAGTATATCTTATGAATGATGTTTTTGGAAAAGCTATAGATCAGTACTAAAATTTTGACTTTGGTATCAATACCGGACCTCAGTAACAGAATGGTTTCAAAACAAATAGAAGATAACTCCAAAACCACCCATCTTAATCAAGCCTCCCCAGATGTGGAGCACAATTGCTTGCCTACCTGGTTCTTCACACCGCACTCAACACAACTTCCCTCTTGATAGTTGTGAAGTCCTGATTTCACCAAAGCAATAGGCCTGGTTGGGTTCCCATGTAAAGTTCTGATCACATCGAACTGTGTATTTTTGTTTCGTGAAGTATGCAAAATGGATGGTGTTGCTACAACCGCAATGTGTCAGGAAATGTTGTTTTGTGGGTGGGGAGTTTTTGAAAGAAAAGTTGACATTTACTTCCACTACTGAAAATCCCAAAAAATTGGTACCATACTGTTTTGAAATTTGGGTTTTTTAATTTTCCAGTACTGGTATTATGCAACTGTAATTTAGAAATGGTCAATACAAGTGAGAAAACCCTTTAAAACATAATGGAGTTTGTGTTGTGCTATGTCAGCATGCATCTACTCGGTAAAAAAGTTTAAATGTTATTTCCATGTTGAAAAGGAGAGAAGGTTACATATACTATATTTCAACTGTATAGCCTTCATCTGGTATGGATTTGAAGGGGTTTATTAATATATATATATATATATATATATATATATATATATATATATATATATATATATATATATATATATATATAACCAGATTTTTATCAGAAACTCTTAGATATACAAGTTTGCATATGTGTTGATGCTGATCATATACATCATACTTTTTTCATTTCTGTCCTTTGAACACACTGAATACAGCAATATTTGCTGTGGGAAAAATAAAGAGTGTCCCAAGTTAACGTCTGACATCTTAGAGGACTATATTTGAACTTTATTGCTGACCTAGAAACTGAAGAGATTTTAGTTGAATGGAAATGACAGTAGAAATATTCTTTCAAAAATTTAAAAAAAGATGCCTAAGTACAGTTATATGAAAAAGTTTGGGAACCCCTCTTAATTCTTTGGATTTTTGTTTATCATTGGCTGAGCTTTCAAAGTAGCAACTTCCTTTTAATATATGACATGCCTTATGGAAACAGCAGTATTTCAGCAGTGACATTAAGTTTATTGGATTAACAGAAAACATGCAATATGCATCATAACAAAATTAGACAGGTGCATATATTTGGGAATACTTAGTTGAGCCTCCTTTTGCAAATATAACAGCCTCTAGACGCCTCCTATAGCCTTTGATGAGTGTCTGGATTCTGGATGGAGGTATTTTTGACCATTCTTCCATAAAAAAATCTCTCTCTTAAATTTGATTGTTGCCGAGCATGGACAGCCTGCTTCAAATCATCCCATATATTTGCGATGATATTCAAGTCAGGGGACTGTGATGGCCATTCCAGAACATTGTACTTCTCCCTCTGCATGAATGCCTTTGTAGATTTCAAATTGTGTTTTGGGTCATTGTCTTGTTGGAATATCCAACCCCTGCGTAACTTCAACTTTGTGACTGATGCTTGAACATTATCTTGAAGAATTTGTTGATATTGGGTTGAATTCATCTGACCCTCGACTTTAACAAGGGCCCCAGTCCCTGAACTAACCACACAGCCCCACAGCATGATGGAACCTCCACCAAATTTGACAGTAGGTAGCAGGTGTTTTTCTTGGAATGCGGTGTTCTTCCGCCATGCAAAGCGCTTTGTTATGACCAAATAACAAATTTTTTGTTTCATTAGTCCAAAGCACTTTGTTCCAAAATGAATCTGGCACAAGCGACTCTGTTTGTGGCGTGAGTGCAGAAAGGGCTTCTTTCTCATCACCCTGCCATACAGATGTTCTTTGTTTAAATTGCGATGAATTGTAGAAGATGTACAGATACACCATCTGCACCAAGATGTTCTTGCAGGTCTTTCGAGGTGATCTGTGGGTTGTCTATAACCATTCTCACACTCCTGCGCATATGCCGCTCCTGTATTTTTCTTGGCCTGCCAGACCTGCTGGGTTTAACAGCAATTGTGCCTTCCATTTCCTGATTACATTCCTTACAGTTGAAACTGACCTTTTAAACCTCTGAGATAGCTTTTTGTAGCCTTCCCCTAAACCATGATACTGAACAGTCTTTGTTTTCAGATCTTTTGAGAGTTGCTTTGAGGATCCTATGCTGTCACTCTTCAGAGGAGAGTCAAAGGGAAGCAGAACTTGCAGTTGACCACCTTAAATATCTTTTCTCATGATTGGACACATCTGTCTATGAAATTCAAGGCTTAACGAGCTAATCCAACCAATTTGGTGTTGCAAGTAATCAGTATTGAGCAGTGACATGCATTCAAATCAGAAAAATTACAAGGGGACCCAAATTTTTGCACAGCCAGTTTTTTCACATTTGATTTAATTTAATACAACTAAATACTGCTTCACTAAAAATCTTTGTTCGGAAAACTCCCCGGTACTCAGATGTTCCTAGGAAATGAAAGACATACCACTGTTACCTTTTTTTGTTGTAAGTAGAGTAAATTATTATGCAGGCTGAGAGTTGTTCCCAAACTTTTTCATATAAGTGTATAAACAAAAACAGTATTTGTTTTAAACAGGAATCACAAATAACTAGCCACCATACCTGTCTAAGTATTTGCTATCTCTTGCCCTACTTGTGCCTTCAGGGCCTCTCCCCTGTATTTATGTGTGTGAATATCTCTGAGTGCATTCCCATAAAGCCTGCTTCTTGGACTCTCTCATTATTTTTGAGGCACCTTTGTCATTTCCCGTCCATTTTATACTTGCTGCCTATGAGGGTGATGCTCTCATCATTCCTCATACAACTTTACTTCTCCCTGAGTATCTCACACTCACACTTCCTCTTTGATTACATCACGACAACCAACCTAACCAATCACACATAAAGAGGGATTGGACACACAAATCTTACTGTTCTATTGTACAGTAAATTTTAAATAAAAGTTCTAGCATCATAGTGAATGCAGGGAAGGTAGGTTTTTTTTCTAAAATTTCCCTTTAATTATACTTGCATTTAAGATGGAGATTAGGTCAGGTTGGTGGGCTTCCAGTTTTTCTCTTGAGTTTTTAGCCTCAAAATCAGAAAGAAGTGATAGTAGTGTTCAACCATTTGTTTTACATACAGTAACTTCCCATATTGTGATTGACTGATTAATCAAATGATTGAACAAAGAAACTTTATTTGTCCCATTAGGTAGTACTAGGGTGTTGTACCGTGTTAGCCATTATGAATGTAGAGAAAAGCTAACCAAAATGACACCTTTTATTGGCTAACTAAAAAGATTACAATATGCAAGCTTTTGAGGCAACTCCAGGCATCTTCTTCAGGCAAGAGGGAAATTTATCTTTAACAGAAGTTCAATAAATATTATAACAAAGAACAACAACCACTTCAAATACATACATGACTTATGTGGGGCATTCTAAAGGTGTACTGCCATAGGCATGAAGGAGCCCCTGCAGCTTCTCTTGACATACTTCTGCTGAATAATTTGTTGACTATAATTACTAAGTACTAATGTTTCACACAGAGGGTGTGTAATGTTGTTATACTGGTCATCAATTTGTCTTCATTCTCTCTTCTGTTGTTATGGGGAAGATGAATAAATAATAAATCAATTAACCATTTTTTGGCAATGTCTTTGGAAATGGTAGTACTTTATTAGATATTCTGGTAAAGCTATCATTTTTTTTAACCTTACTCTCTAGATGAGGTTCCCAACCATTGGATGTGTATCAAAATAACTAAAACATATATTTTTTTAATAAAGTAATACAGTACATGCTATTGATGTATACAAGGAATGTTGAAGTATAATAATTGCTTATGTTGTATTTTGACATAAAAGAGAGCATGAGGCCACCTTAACATTGATAAAGCTGTTCTCATTATGAGTTTTCTTGCCTTTTGCAAGCTTTTGTGAATTGTGTTTCACTCTTGAAATTTTAGCACAAATTCTTTCAGCTTGTCTTTGTGCTAATACGCAGTTGTGAGTGAAGGAGAACTAAACTGTTAATTTCTACTCAAGGCTCTGTTGTCTCCAAATTAATTAAAAGCTCATAAAACCTGGAAGTTTTCTTGACACATTTAATCATGAGCTTTTTACAAAGTAGCAATCAATTATAATAAAGCAGGTCTTTAGCTGGCTGTTCCTGTGCTTTTTAGAGTTCTGGTTTATCTTGGCTCAAGTAGAGCAGTTTTACAACAATAAGCCCTTAATGATGCCGTGTGGGCTTACATGTTGTTGCACGTTGTTGTGGTGGAGTGCACTCATTATATTTTTCGCATTGTCTTTTTTTCTGTGCCTGTAGTGTTGTCGTCCCCGGTGTTCTTTGGGGACTAATTTTGTTGATGTGTCTTGCTGCAGCTTCATAAGAAAAAGTCTGAATCTTTTTGGCACAAAATTGTAGGTGATAAGATGCCATTTTTCACTTAAGTTTTTTTGAGTAAGTCACTGACACGGAGCTCAATCTTGAAGGAATGGATCTTTGAGCTGGTTAACCAATCCCAGTGTTGAGAGAGATTCAGAGTATTCAGCTTGCTTTATGGACTACAGCTTCCAGTCCCAAAAAGAGTACTTTCTATTATCAGGTGCAGGTGCCCAGCTGAATCTCTTGGCTTTCGAAATTGGATGAGAGTGCTTACATTAAAGAGACTGAAAAACATGCATGTGCCTAGTTTTTTAGGAGGGGTTGTAACCACTTACGGTTCTGTCAGTGTTGGGGGGAAAAAAGGCAGGCCCTTGGGCCAAAAATAATTATGGACCAGAAGATGAATCATTGTCAAAAACATCAAAAGTGTTGAAAGCAGAGAGTAAATCATTATTATAAATAAAAGCCAAAAGACCAAACAAAACAATAGTCACAAAAAATTGGCAAGTAGTCTAAAAATGAAGAACCCTAATCATAAAAACAATCAAGAAACTTTTAGCACATATCCACAATCTTCAGTAGTGATCTGTTCTGCAGCACCAGCATACTACTGTTATGATGATATCAACGCACAACTCCTGGCCATGGTGATGCTTAGCAACTGACATCACAAAATGACGGCTCCTACAAAAAACAAAATAATAGCTAAGAAAATAATGTTAATAAAAATGAGCATGTTCCAAACTAAATATAGAATGAGACTGATAAATAATTTCAAAAGCCACGTTTCAAAACTCCAAAAACACCTATACTGAACACTACAAAAATGTATCAATTAAGAAAAATATGTTTAAATGTTTACTCAGTCATAGCCCTTGCAATTACTAACTCATCCTTTCTTATAAATGTTTGAGATTGTCCATTGGAGTAAGGAAAGGTTTGGTCTTTGGTTACTAGTTTAGAATGAATGTACTTTTAGGAGTCGGTTTTGTAAGAATTTTGGAAAAATATCGGCTCATATTTAATTTGCAGTTCTTATCAGATGAATTTAAGAAAGCAAGGTGACCAAATGTTGCTTACTATTAGAGCTGAAGAACAATCCAGTCACTCAACATAATGTCCTACACTGGCAAGCATATGTGGAGGATTACTAACATCTGAAAGAAAAGTTTCCTTCTGTGCATGTGTGTTTGTTATTAGGTAAATATGCAATATGAATAATTCTTTGCATTTATATAGCGCTTTTCTCACTACTCAAAGCGCTCAGCAATTGCAGGTTAAGGACCTTGCTGAAGGGCCCAACAGAGCAGAGTCCCTATTGGCATTTACGGGATTCGAACCGGCAACCTTCCGATTGCTAGTGCAGATCCCTAGCCTCAGAGCCACCACTCCGCCTCATGTGGTTAATAGTTGACAAAACTATTTCTGGTAAGATATGTATTGTACCGCACAGTAGTGTGTGTCTGTGTGTATAATGATTTGCAAAAGTATCCAAATGTTGCTGGATTGCAAATGTTAAGTACACATCTTGTTCCAATTAGTACATGTGGTCAAGATGAAAAAAGCTCGCTTTTTTTTTTATTTTAAATTCATGTACTTTTTTTCCTGTTTTAATTTATTTACTACATAATTTACTCTATCGTCAAAGACAAATTTGAGATAAATTATGTTATCAATCGGAAACTGGAAAACAAAAAGTCATAAAAATAACAAGAATAGTGTGTTGTAAAGGTTTTTTGCCTGAAGTTCAGCTTCTGCAGGACAGGTAGCACAGTGGTCCTCACAGGTGGCGCAGTGGTAGTGCTGCTGCTTTGCAGTAAGGAGACTGTGGAAGATTGTGGGTTCTCTTCCCGGTTCCTCCCTGTGTGGATAGCGCTTTGAGTACTGAGAAAAGCGCTATATAAATGTAATGAATTATTATTATTATTAGGTGTTTCTTGTTCTAAATTTTACTGCTGCTTCACTGTCACCCAAGTAGAACAGAGGTTAGAGGAGGAGTGTGGGGCACATGCAGAACATAGATGAGTGAGAGGTCTCACTAAGTCGGGGTGCATTGCTTTCTGCTTTACAGCCACACTCGTCACGTCAAAGGATTTTGCAGGATTTTGTAGTCCTCTGTTATTTTGTAGAGAAGTTGTCCGTGAGTGACAATGGTCTACTGAGTTTAAGATAATTGTATGCTCCCTATACATTAATTCTGATCAGATTGCTCCTATACACTGCAATTTATTATTTTTATGTATTGTTTTTTTTTTCAGGCAGTTAAAGGGCTTATTAGCCCATTGTCCCTAAATGACAGCATGTCATTGATGAAATGCTTTAAATGCTATTGATGGGCTATGGTATTATCAGGTATTGCCATTAATATGTTAGTAATTGTGGACTTGCAGTTTCACAAAAATAAGAATTGCTGACTACATGTTTATGACTGCCCTTTCTGATTAATTAGAGCTGACTGAACCCATAATAGTAAGGTTCTCAGCGAGGCCCTGTGACTTATTTGTTCACTCTCACTTCATTGTGTTTCTTAAAGTGCAGACTGGCTGAGTATTTGACAGGCTGTCAGCTTGGTTACTCTGCAGTTTCATTTCTGAGAATCTCAAGACAGTATTATTTTATCTGGCTTCACATTCATCACTCAGCGTTAACAAAATAAAGTTGCAATCTTTTCATATGTCAATTCTTATTCTTACATAGTTGTATAGTGCTGTGTGGGCTGCAGGTTTTAAGTGAGAAAAGTTTTTTTTAATCCAGTATGTCCTTAGTAATAGGTGATAGCTTTAAAGCCACACATATCTGAAATAATTCAGTGATGCCAGAAGTGACTATTCAGCTGTTCTCATTTTTTATATTTTATTTTTTTAAATAAATATTACAGTGTGTTTACTTCACCAGCATTGCTTGGCTCTTTTTTCAGTCTTTCATGTTTCATGATTTCCTCTGCTCTGTCATTTCATGCAAAATTTAATTTGTGACTGTGTTTCATTACAGAAAATGCTAAGAGTTTTATCTTAATGTTGGAAGACAACTCTGCGGTTTTATACCAAACTAGTAGTAATTAAGTCTTGCATTCTGAAGCCCTCTTTTTTTTCATTCAACATGATGCTATGCATATAAATAGAGAAATTTGCAGAATACTGTGATTATGTGTGATAATTTTATACTTCCAGTTAAATAATTGTGCCAGAGCAATTCAGACATGTAAGCAAAAAAACATTGCAGGATTGCTAGAAACTGTGACATTCATAATTTCTTGAAGGACATTGGTAATGTATTCAGTTTAAATTATGGAATATAGAAGATAGCAATGGAAAATTCAAGCAAAATCAAAAGATGTTATGCTTCCTGACAAATAATATATGAGCTGGGAACCCAAAAATTCCCAAAATTGACAACAAAATAAAAAAATATATAAAACTTACTTCCTTTTTTATGAGATGTAATGCACGTGCCCCAGCATTTCTCCCATTCGTAGAAACATTTCCTGTACTTATCTTTTGTTAACATGTCTAGAGCCTCCAGGGTTTTTTTCTAGATTCCTTCAGTGGTAGCAAATCTTCTTCCCTTCACTCTCAAGGTTAATTTCAGGAACAAAAGGTGTCACAGGGAATGAGATCTGGTGAATATGGGAGGTGTGAATCAATAATCATGTTTTTCTTAGACAAAAACTTGTTCACTGGTTTGTGCAGACGCCTCAACACTTCAACATAGTGTCACTGATTAACAGTCTTTTCATGGGGAACAAGCTCTTTATGAACAAGTCCATCAATGTCAAAACATGGGGTCATCATTGTCTT
Source organism: Erpetoichthys calabaricus (assembly GCF_900747795.2). Taxonomy (NCBI): domain Eukaryota; kingdom Metazoa; phylum Chordata; class Cladistia; order Polypteriformes; family Polypteridae; genus Erpetoichthys; species Erpetoichthys calabaricus. The sequence goes on along the minus strand of NC_041400.2, from coordinate 38,358,781 downwards.
AAAAACCTGCCATGGTAGCTTAGGGAAAAAATATTGTCAAAGATGCCTCTGCAATTGTAGAATTAACACAAGAAATATGCACTTAATCAACTTAACTTGATGACATTTAGCATACCGCTTAACCAGACTGTAGGCTTATAATACCCAGCAGCATATTCAAGAGCTACACTCTACTCCTGTACTATCAACCAATTCTGGGAATTTTTGGGTCTCCCATATAAAGTAAATTCATATCTTATTACAGAAGACTAGAATGACAGAATGGTATATGTTACATTTTTTAACAATATGGGTCAATATTGTTTTCATATTGAGAGTGATATTTTATAACTAAGTAATTTTTGATTGTTATTCATGTGCATGTATTTTTCTTTATGAATGTAAACAACGTCAATTTAAAAAAGAATAGAGGTAAGACTCAAGCAATCACCCTCCTGTCTTAAAGTCTGTGCTGATCAGCTGGCCCCCATATTTACACAGATCTTCAACAGATCCCTGGAGCTATGTGAAGTTCCTTCCTGCCTTAAGCATTCCACAATTATCCCGGTTCCAAAAAAAACCTCCATCACAGGGTTAAATGACTACAGGCCAGTCGCCCTGACGTCTGTGGTCATGAAATCCTTTGAAAGACTGGTGTTGACCTACCTGAAGGACATTACAGACTCCCTGCTTGACCCCCTACAGTTTGCTTACCGAGCAAACAGGTCAGTGGATGATGCAATCAACATGGGACTGCACTACATCCTGCAACATCTCGACTCTCCAGGGACATATGCTGGGATCCTGTTTGTGGACTTCAGCTCAGCGTTCAATACTATCATTCCAGAAGTCCTCCACACCAAACTCACTTGGCTCACTGTACCAGCTCCCATCTCCCAGTGGATCAAAAACTTCCTGACAGATAGGAAGCAGCAAGTGAGACTGGGAAAAATCACATCCAGCACACGAACAGTCGGCACTGGCACCCCCCCAGGGATGTGTCCTCTCTCCTCTGCTCTTCTCCCTCTACACAAATGACTGCACCTCAAGAGACCCGTCTGTTAAAATCCTGAAGTTCGCAGATGATATGACAGTCATTGGCCTCATCAAGGACAGTGACGAGTCTGTATACAGACGAGAGGTCGAACAGCTGGCCCTCTGGTGCGATCAAAACAACCTGGAGCTGAACAAGCTTAAAACTGTGGAGATGACAGTGGACTTCAGGAGGAGCCCCCCAGTGCTGCCTCCTCTCACACTACTCAACAGCATTGTGTCTGCTGTGGAAAACTTTAGGTTTCTGGGATCCACAATTTCCCAGGACCTAAAGTGGGAACTAAACATAAACACAATTGTTAAAAAGGCCCAGCAGAGGTTGTACTTCCTGCGCCAGCTCAGGAAGTTCAACCTGCCTCAGGAACTGCTCATCCAATTTTACTCTGCAGTAATCCAGTCTGTTCTCTGTTCATCTATCACAGTCTGGTTTGGCTCAGCCACAAAACAGGACAGGAACAGACTTCAACGGACAGTCAGGATTGCAGAAAAAATCATTGGTGTTGATCTGCCCTCCATTCAAGACTTATACAGATCTCGAGTCAGGAAACGGGCAGAAAACATCATTGCAGACTCATCACACCCTGGTTACAACCTTTTTCAACTTCTTCCCTCTGGTAGGCGCTACAGAGCACTGAACGCCAAAACTACCAGACATGTGAACAGTTTCTTTCCTCAGGCCATCACTCTCATGAACACTTAAGTCAATCTCACAGCATCAGGGACAATACTAGGTAAAACCGGAGTCCAATTCTTTGTATGTGTACATATACTTGGCCAATAAAGCTGATTCTGATTCTGACCTGCCATTGGGCATGCTACTAGCTATGGCTTTATAAATCAGCCCTAGACCATCATTAAAATCACTTTTCCCACTATACACAAAACATCGTCACAGTTATTTTATGATTTAGATTTTTTTGTGAGATAGGATTTTTCTAGGTCTCAGGGCCATTAGTGGTATTTTTGTTTTGGTGGTCTATAAATAACCAAAAATGTCTTGTCACCGAGTCAGTTACAGATATGTGGCTTTATTTATATGTACAAAATCTCGGTATAACCCACACCTTGATGCCCAGAGTTATTGAATACAAAGTTAAGTTCAAAAGGCAATTACTCTTTCCACTGTTTCTTATACAATATAATACAATATTAAGTTCTTCATTGCAAAAACATTTTGCTGTTTTTTTTTTGTTGTGCCTCTAGAAAAGTAAACAGTGAAGCTCTGTCACCACCACAATTTACACTTTAAAACTGGACAATCAGTTGGACAGTTTAATCTACACAGATAGTTCTAGTACGGTGTTGTATCATGCTAGCCATTATGGATGCAATGAGAAGTCCAGCAGAATGACACCTTTTATTGGCTAATTGAACAGATTACAAGATCAAAGCTTTTGAGGAAGCTAAGGCCCCTTCTTCAGCCAAGATGTTATCAATTACATCTTGCCTGAAGAAGGGGCCTTAGCTGCCTCGAAAGCTTTCGTACCGTCATGTACACAGATAGAAAAGTGTTACTTACAGGTAAACAGACCTGTAGGAAGCTAATATTTTAATAACAGATCACATTCTAAACAAGGGATATCGTGACTCTATAATGCTTGGTTTGACCACAGTGGAAGGCTATTTGCAGTTAGGGACATTACATTATAAAAAAAGTCACAACACCACTAGATGCAACCAAACACATGTCTAAAGTAAATTTCATGTCCTATTCTGGCTATTAAACCTCTTAATCCTGCAAGGACAAAACTACATGATAATGTAAATAAAGTCTACAAATGATGAAAGGCATTGATAAAATTAACCCTTCAGAATCTTTCAGTTAAATAGTAAATCATGTACTTAAGAGCACAGAGGCAGAGTGAGGTGAAGTGCATCCCAGACTGAAACCAAGAAAAACCCTTCTTCACACAATGGTCCTGAGAATTTGGAATATGCTATTGATTCATGCAGAACAAACAGTGACCCTGGCAGTTTGTAACCTGGTAATCTGGATTAGATTTTGGGATATATTAAAAACTAGCAAAATACCCGCGCTTCGCAGCGGAGAAGTAGTGTGTTAAAGAGGTTATGTAAACATATATATATACATAAACATAAATATATACATATACACATCCACATATATATACATATATCAACATATATATACACATACATATATATATATATATATATATATATATATATATAATACACACACAGATGCAGACACATATACATATATATACATATACATATTTGTATATCTACATATATATACACATATATACATATATATACATATACATATTTGTATATCTACATATATATAAACATATATACATATATATACATATTTGTATATCTACATACATACACATATATCTATCTATCTCTCTCTCTCTATATATATATATATATATATATATATATATATATATATATATATATATATATATATATATATATACACATACATATATATATATATATATATATATATATATATATGTATATATAGCTGATTAGCCAGTGGATTCGCTCACTGAGTGCAAGAGAAAAAAATAAAGTGTATGTATAAAATAAGTTAAATTGCCAAATTTATTTTTCCACAAATAAAGAGCACTTACAATAACATAGAAATCAATATAAACAACATTAACATCATTATCATTTGAGAATATGAAGTAATATATAAGAAGCACATTGCATATAAATATAAATTATTAAACATTAAAATGTTGTTCTATAAAACAGTACCGTGGCTATTAGTTTGTCTGTCCAGGATTTTAAATGAGCTGTAGCTCGCAAACCATTTCACCTATTGACTTGAAATTTGGTACACAGATACTACGTCACGTCTACTATTCGCTTTCCCACACATATGAACACATATATATATATATATATATATATATATATATATATATATATATACACACATACATATACAGACACATACACATATATACATATACATACATAGTGCGTTGCAACACGGGCTGTGATTGTTACATGGGAGGGAGACGACAAATCACAGCTTCCCGCTTTGTAATCGGGCTTGTGATTGCTGCTTTGACGGATGTCCAGATCCCACAGTATTTCCCCTTAGGAGAGGCGTTAGGCAAGTGTAATTGAATAGCGGTGGTGCAAGTTATTACTCTTTTTATCTTTATTTTATTTTATTGTAGAATCAACTCACAGCTGCGCGCACCAGTGCGTGCGTGGCGGATGCGTACGGCTGACGTTTTCATTGTCTACCACCTTCGCTAATCATTCTTGAGGCAGATTGAAGACTTAAGTGCCAGCTTAACTGAAAAATTAAAGAAAACATACTAAGTTTTAAAAGAAATCAGTTTTAACGGGAAAAGATGCCGACGAAAGAAGAGAAGCAGCGGGACGCTAGGGTCAAGAGCTGCTCATTAAGCAGCAAGCGCATCAACCTCTGAGCAAACGAATGGTAAACGTACAGAGAAAGAGGATAAATACTATGAATGGTCATGTCAAGTGTATTCACTCCACGTTATCGTGGAGTGCGCTGTTACAGTAATCCCTCCTCCATCGCGGGGGTTGCGTTCCAGAGACACCCGCGAAATAGGAAAATCCGCGAAGTAGAAACCATATGTTTATATGGTTATTTTTAGAATGTCATGCTTGGGTCACAGATTTGCGCAGAAACACAGGAGGTTGTAGAGAGACAGGAACGTTATTCAAACACTGCAAACAAACATTTGTCTCTTTTTCAAAAGTTTAAACTGTGCTCCATGACAAGACAGAGATGACAGTTCTGTCTCACAATTAAAAGAATGCAAACATATCTTCCTTTTCAAAGGAGTGCAAAGCAAGCAGTCAAAAAAAAAATCAATAGGGCTTTTTGGCTTTTAAGTATGCGAAGCACCGCCGGTACAAAGCTGTTGAAGGCGGCAGCTCACACCCCCTCTGTCAGGAGCAGAGAGAGAGAGAGATAGAGAGAGAGATAAAAAAATCAATACGTGCCCTTTGAGCTTTTAAGTATGCGAAGCTCCGTGCAGCACGTCCTTCAGGAAGCAGCTGCACACAGCCCCCCTGCTCACACCCCCCTACGTCAGCGCAAGAGAGAGAGAGAGAAGGAGAGAGAGAGAGAAACTAAGTTGGGTAGCTTCTCAGCCATCTGCCAATAGCGTCCCTTGTATGAAATCAACTGGGCAAACCAACTGAGGAAGCATGTGCCAGAAATTAAAAGACCCATTGTCCGCAGAAACCCGCGAAGCAGCGAAAAATCCGCGATATATATTTAAATATGCTTACATATAAAATCCGCGATGGAGTGAAGCCGCGAAAGGCGAAGCACGATATAGCGAGGGATCACTGTACTGGTATTTTGATAAAAGAATCTGAATAACATATAAGAATCGTATAAATTATTAAACAGTAAAACATTAACATTTAAGAAGTAAAGATACATTGAGTACTACTGTAGTGCTTTCGGGTATAGTACATTTTTAGTTTGCCCATTACATGCATAAATGTATAAATTTTTTGGTGTACCTACCCAAGAACACGCGACATGACCCGGCAGTTAAAAATTTATCGCTCCAGCAATTTTAACTCTGTTACAAAGTCATCTAATATGGTATTGCAAACGGCAGCGGGAGCGTTTCTATAAACTCAATTTAAACTTACTGTTTACACCGTGCTTTGAAGATGCATAGTATGCGACACGTGTTTCGCCGTAATTGTGGGCTCATCAGGAGTACACAGTCACTGCACTCCCTTACGGGAATCGATCCTCGGACGTAGAGGCGAAGCCCCTAACGTTGTGCCACGGCGTGAGGTTCGTTCATTTGACAGCATGTAGATCGGGGTAATTACATTGCAGGCATTCGTAGTCTGATTCACAATCTGATTGTATGGGTGGTTACCTACCAGGTAACGCTTGTGGTTGGTGAGCAAGTCGGCTAACTTCTGCCACGGTGCCCTCTTTCAGTTGCGAGAAGCAGATCATACAATGGTTGAAATAGTTTAATATATATAGCAAAATCACCACGCTTCGCAGGGGCGAATATGGTATTGCAAACGGCAGTGTTTCTATAAACTTAAAGTTACGGTTTATACCGTGCCTTGTTTCATATTCTTTTCCTACCTTATCAATTGTGTAATGTGTTTTTTGAACAGGTTTGATTAATGCAAGTGATCACTCCTGCTGCGTTCAGTCACTTCACGTGAGCCACTCTCTTGTGTGATGTTGCGATGTCCACGGGTTTATTTAATGTTAGCTAAGACCCGGCAGTTAAAAGTTTCTCGCTACAGCAATTTTAACTCTGTTACAAAGTGATGCAAACTCTCGTTTATACCTCGTGTCTTCTCATTAAACTTGTATCTCGCGAATATGGCATTGCAAACGGCAGCAGGAGCGTTTGTATAAAGTTAAGGTTACGGTTTACACCGTGCTTTTTTATACCTCGTGTCTTCTCATTAAACTTGTATCTCGCGAATATGGTATTGCAAACGGCAGCGGGAGCGTTTCTATAAAGTTAATTTAGACTTACGGTTTACACCGTGCTTTTTTATACCTCGTGTCTTATGAAGATGCTTGTATGCGTCACTAACTCGCTTCTTATTGTTTCGCTGCCTTGTCAATTGTGTAATGAATGTTTTCTTCTGCGCTCTTTGGGGCTCCTCCTTCTTTTCTACGTACTGAGTTCACAGTCAGTTCACGTGATTACGTGGGAGGCGTGATGACGCGACACGCAACTCAGTCTCCTACGGCCATCTTGCTGCCTACCATTACAGTATATGGACAAAAAAGAGGTTCCAGTTATGACCATTACGCGTATAATTTTGAAATGAAAACTGCCTAACTTTTGTAAGTAAGCTGTAAGGAATGAGCCTGCCAAATTTCAGCCTTCCACCTACACGGGAAGTTGGAGAATTAGTGATGAGTCAGTCAGTCAGTCAGTCAGTCAGTGAGTGAGGGCTTTGCCTTTTATTATTATAGATTAACTAATCAAAGAGGCTTGATAGACAGAAGGTGGAAATTTCATATCTTCCCTACTGATTGATGGCTCCGTCTCATGTAGTATTTGGTGCTAGAACACTGTTTGCGTTTACTTCTTCCTGTCACTTCGAAGTTGGACCAAATGGCCAAAGACCAGAAAGTGTTATAATCAAGCTTTTAAAAAGTTTTATATATGGAAAGATTTGAGAGGAGTGTATTTTCCACCAAACAAGTCCACCGTTCCTGAGGTTGAGATCCATAGCTCATCACTAAGCACAAGTTACCTCTTACCCACTGTTTACAATTTAATTTGTTTTATGAATGGGTCCAGTTCATTCCACCTGAAACTGCTTCATCAGCCTTAACTTCCTTTACCATCATTTTCTGATGGCAGGCATTTAAAATTGTATTTTTCCTAATTCCACATCACACATGTTAGTGTTTTTGGTATATCTTATGGTGCAAATATCTTTTGGTGGAGACCACCCAGTGAAAAACTTGGTGACATCTTTACATGGCATGAACTAAGCCTTCATAATAACGTGTCCCTCTTGGTGGCCCCCAGGTTAGCTACAAAGAATCTTCCATCTTGTCCTTTTGGAGATCTGTTTGACTTCTAATGCCTGTAACTAGAGAAATGATTGGGTTCAGTTTTTTTGTAGTTGTCTGTAGTACTAGGGTGTTGTACCGTGTTAGCCATTATGAATGTAGAGAAAAGCCAACTAACTGACTAACTAAAAAGATTACAATATGCAAGCTTTTGAGGCAACTCAGACCCCTTCTTCAGACAAGATGTAATGCCTCGAAAGCTTGCATATTGTAATCTTTGTAGTTGTCAAAACTGATAAATGTGTTTGGTGGTTTAGCTTCTGTTTTGGGTAAAATTGACTTATGGTTCCTACCATCAGCCAAAACGTTTGAGAATATTCGAGGGATAACTGAACACTACTTCGGTGTTTTTTTAAAAAAAAACATCACAACTGGCTCACTTAGCTAACTCATTTGTTTGCAGTGTGGGTCCACGTGAAACAGGAATGGCAGTCAGTAAGTGGTAATAATGGGATACGTTACTCAGAATAAACATAACTGCTAGTGGTCCACCTTTTGAAAGTGATAAAACACTGAATTTGTTGATGAATGAATGATTATCACAGTCTACTGGCACTTTTTTCAGTTGAGCAGTGACCTTTACTTCTTATCGATTCATTTTATTTATCAGCAACAGATAATCTTAATTATTTGTTTTATATTAATATCACAGAGTAGGAAAGATGTGCAGATAAAGCAGTACTTTTTTGTTTACATTTTTTTAATTATTTAATCATACAAAAAATTATTTTCACTTTTTGAAAAGTTGTTAATTTACTTGTTGGTCACAATGCCGTGCAGTGTTTCATCCTTTTAGCATGGAGCATTATCTTAGTAAAAAATTCCATTTGAAAGATGAGTATGCCGTTTCCCTGATGAAGCATCAATGATATATTCTGTCACATCCCAGCCTTTCTGGAGTGTAATCAAATGACGTGGTGTGCTATGAAAACACACCCTTCACCATTACACCACTCTTACCTGGCAGATGGGTTCATGGACTTATGAGGTTTTATCCATATCCTGGGTGACCCATCAATAAGAATCAGTGTTAATTCATCTGTTTCCAACATTCTCCAGTTTTTCTTTCTTGTTTTTTCTCAACAAAGTGCTAAACTCTTATAGCTTGTTGTCTGAGAAACTTTATTCTTCACAAGATTGAATGAAGAGTGCCTTCTGATATGCCTGTTTTGGCACACCTGTTAACTGACTGTAGTCCACATCTGACACTTCACAAGGCCTGTCCATCTGTTTGACCTATTACCAATGATTTGTTTCTGATCACAGGAATGCCATAGTATTTAGGATGTTTTTAGAGAGATGGCACATTACCAACACACCATGTGTGAAAGTCCCAAATAATTGTGTGCTCTGCAGAATAATGCCATGTTCAATGCTACTTTAAAATCTTTAGTATTGCCAGGTTTCTGAGTTGCACATATACTCAAAATGCATGGGTAGTGGCCTCCCTTCTTTAAATGGCGTCGTATGCACATATAGATGTCTCATTAATTGAGCACTTAACTACAAGTGGATGGCAGATTTACATAATAATTATATTTATATTTATATAGTGCTTTTACAAAGTGACCACTCCATGTATAAATATGTCTGGGATGGTCTCACTAGAAGTAATGGTTAGTAGTTGTGCTTTAAATACTAAACTTCTTATGTAATTTTTAAAAATGTTTTACCACCTTTAATGAATGCATTGTTCCAAGTCTTGTACACCAAAATAAGGACCAGCTATCATTTTTTGGCCTAGAGATTTCACCCAAAACCTCCACAAGAATCACCCAGGCAAATTCCTATAGAATTTGTGACTATTTTTAGTTTCACATATTTTTCTTGAGTGTAATATTAAAAGTGCTTAAGTCTGTCAATTATATTTTATTGCAAAAGTCATGGAAGCATAACTAATTTAACCATTTCCAATTACTATGCTAATTTTGACCAATATAAAAACATGCATTGTGAATGTATCTTTCCAGAGGAGCTTGAAACTTACTTCACTTCTGCGCTTGTTGGTTTCAGATTTGCTGTCATTCCTAGAGATGTGAAAGAGGCAGGCATAACACATGTAAGCTTGTAACAGGTATTAAAAAGTTATTTAGTAGTAGGTAGGATTGGGTACCGCCTTTCTGAGTAGTTAATAAAGGTAGTATATTTCGGATTTATTTTTGTATCAATAAAGTTATCTCTCCAGCTGGCACTGTTTTAAAGTTGGAAGCCCTGGAGCTTCAGTGTTATTACATTGTAAAGATGTCTTTAGAAAACAAGGTATCTGCAAGTTATTAATAAAGAAAATTCTTAAGAAGGATATTTTTGGTAAGATTTAGTTGCAGACAAAGAGAATCAAATCAATAGTAAATGTTGTTTCAAAGCGGACTTATACAGTCATAGGAGATGCTTATAACTGCTGTGTTGTGATTCACTCAGTGGAAGACAAAGGAAGATTCTTCATTCCAATTTTGGTCACTTTAAAGCAAAGTAAAATATATCTTGCTTTCTATGGGTTTATGGGTAGATAAGCAGAAAGGGGAACAGTGCATTCTAATAAAAGACTTTCATTCCAACTCAGAAGCATGATAGTGGGAGTGTAATAATTAAGAAGTAGCAAAATTTTAAAATAAAACAACACACCAGAATCTCAAAACCAGAACTGCAATCCTGGAGTTTAGCATCAGGGTGCCCATCCTTTTGGAAAGGCTTAACACAATGCTAAACACATGTAAATCAGCAATAGAACAGCTTGAAGCTAATTGAAAAATTTCATTTAAAAATTTCTTGTTGTGGCATGACCTGAAGCAAGAAATTCATGCACACGACTTTAATACAGCATATCAGGGAGCTGATGCAGTGTTTTGAAGAGTAATGGGCCACAATAACTCCCAAGTAGGTCTACATCTACAGAAAAAAGTGCCTGAAGTCATTCCTGTTAAAGAATGTTTAGATTGTTTTACCAAACATTCTTCTCAAAAGGCAGATGAATGTTGGTACAGTGTGTGCAGTAAAATAACTGTTTTTGTTAATTTCTGTAATAACTTATGTGTTAAACTGGTGACGGTTTAGGTCGAATTAAGGAAAACAGATGATTACAAAGAGTTCATAAAAGGATATACCACTACAACAGTCTGAACATGAACCTGCCAATATGACTGTCTAGTATTACTTACCCAATATGTAACTTTAAGACACCCAAGGTCTCTCTCACCCCCTGCTCGCTTCGCTCACCAACCCCTCCCCCCGCCCCCTGCCAGCACTACACTCCATTGTGAAGAGGGGGACTGAACACACTCCAAGGAGACGCGTCTGCTCCTCCAAAACTCCTCTTAAAAGGTGATACAATGGGAAACAAATACTGGTTGGTTTTTTTTTTGTGCCTTCTTTTTGCTGGATTGCTGCTGCTGCCGTGCCCCGTGATATGCACTTCGTTCGCCTACCACTTCACCCCCCGCCATCGCTATGCGCCATTGTAAAGAGGGTGACTGAACGCATCCCAAGGAGATGCGGTTGCTCCTCTGAAACCCCTCTTAAACGGTGATACAATGGGAAACAAATAACAATTGGTTTTTTTACCTTCTCTTTGCTCAATCAGCTGCTGGCTCTCTAACCTGCTCTGCGTGTGTATCACGGGACTTGCTTTCAAAGGTTGTAAGTATGACATGACTTGATCGTCTCATGGAACGTGAAAGTGTCTCTGTCTCTCTTCAAAAGATCACGTCTCATCACAGGAAAGTCTTGTTTCGTCGCAAGATTTTTTTTATAATATAATATATATATGTACACACACACATACAGGTAATGTTCTTTTTCCATTTCTTATAAAACACACAAACACATGCTATTGCTTGGTCATCAGTATTCATACAATCATTCAGAGGTTTCCAGAGCAATGTGTGCTTTCAGGCAAGTGCAGTATGCCACCGTGCTTTAAGTATTTCTTAAAGTCCTTTCTAATTAAAAATTAGTAAATCATAGCCTTAATTATCTTTGAAAAATTACTCACAATTTGATATGTGTATTAAATTCAACTTTTAAAAAACATTTAATTTACTTTAATTTTTTTAATTGTGTTATACCATTTTATAATATGAAAAAGCAAACCCATGGTTCTAATGCAGATCTCATTCTGAAAAGTGATTACAGTGTGAGTCAAGTGCATTTAGATATTTGCAAGATAACTTTCAAATACATTTCAGTTTCTTCAATAAAGAGTCTGCTACTATTTATGCAGTCAGTTCAGAGAAATTTTGCACAATTAGTATCAAGCTGGCAATACTGCACTATAATGCATATCTGCTTAGTCCTTAGTGCTTACATGCACTTTAATAACCTGGTTATTGACAGAAACCTGTTTTCTGAAATGCAAGGTAAACCCTTATTCTGGTTAGAGAAACCGCATTATTGACATCTGAAAAGCTGGTTAACAGAGGTAGATCACTCAGTGAATAAAGCGGTTATGTGGCCATGTAAACTCTTAACCGGGTTACCGTTAAGGAATTTATAGTCTGTGCATGTCCGTGGCACTCTGTTTACCTTGACAGGTGGAAGCGTCCGCAAAGTACATTTTCTAAGGCAAATGCCTGGGCAGTCACATTATTCCTTCCCCTAGCTGCAATAATCTGTCGTAGTATTTCAGGAATTGCTAAATTTATGTTAATGAACAAAAGGCACGGTGCTAAACTCAGCAACCCAATGTCAAGAGCAGTAGACCAACACATTAAAAGTAACATGTTACGTAATTAGATTAATTTTTAAAGTAATGGGTGACCTAACGCAATATTTATCTAAATGAAGTAAAAATACCTGTGTTGTTATTATTCTAGCCGCACTGGGTATAAGGCAAGAAGCACATATACCAGGTCTTTTACAGGGCTCAATTGCACAGCCAAGTACAAAAGAGTGTGCTAAGTACATATGTAACAGAAGCCTATGAAAACAGTGTGTATTTGACTAAACATTTAAACTGTAGGAAATGATCACAGTCGTCATGCTTATTTTCAAATTCACAGAGGTTGATGATGATATTTAACTCTTGTGTCAGAACATTTTGCCAAAGGAGAACTCCAGAAGATTAATTGCGCATATTTTTGAGAAACCAGGTTTCTGTCTTAACCATGTTACTCACCTAAACCCAGTTAAGTGTGTGCATGGAAACTCATTCATTGAAATCTGTAGGCCTGGGTAAAAATATCGATTTTTCAATTAATCATTATTTTTTAATATTGATTCTATTAAGTCTCAAGATCTATCTCATGAATCTCTATCCTGCTCAATTACTATATCTAGCTTGTTGTTTATGTTCATTTTTGGCGTCCGATCCAGTAGATGAAGCTAATACACCTGTTAAGGCTTTCAACGGAAAAAGCACTTTGCTACTTTGCATAAAATGGTGTGTCCTCTTTAACTGAAATCAGTGTATAAGACACTTAAATCAGATGTATGGACTTACAACAGATTCAAATGATGCGTTGGTAAAGAACAACTGGATAAAAGCAAAACCATATGTAAGCAGTATTGATCAGAAGCTAATTATTGTTGTAACACAACAGATTTGAGAAATCACTTATTCTGATGTACCCATAAATGTAATCTCAATCAACATCCAAACTAGCAGAGCCTAAACAATCTACACTGGAGACCGCGTTTAACTCCAAGCTGCCCAAAAAAATAACAGAATCTATAGCAGTTTTTAGCTGTAAAAATATGAGATCCTATAATGCGTCTCACCCAGCAAAGAAAGCTGGCAATTGTAGTTTTTAGAGCAGCCTCCACTACAAAAGTGAGTGTGTGCTCAAAGCAGAAGACTTGAAGTAGCTTTATAATAGTGGCATTATCAGTCACGATGGCTGGTACTTTTTCTTTTATGTTCCATTTATTTGTTGCCGCTGTCAAAAAGCATTAGCTCTAGATTCTCGGTTTAAAATACTTTTTTTTTTTTTCTGAGGACAGTCGGGACATATTTTTGAGACTGATTAATGTGACTGCCATAAGTGAGCAACTGAAGTATGTGGAACTTGTAGAATTATAGAAAGGCACAAGTCTTCCTGCCGTATCTGTAATTTTGACTAATTCAAATTATTTTAAATGTCCAATAGGGGAATAAATTTGGCTAACAGATTAGCTTTAAGGTGTCTACATGGAGATTCGTAACACATGAATAGGTTATTGAATAACATTTATTATTTAAGAAGCAATATTTGATAATTTTATAATATTATTCACAAGATGATGTAGATGTTTTATAAAGTAGATGCCATTGAATTGTATTAAAACAAGGAGCCCCCCCATAATATGCGAGGACTCTAATGTGGCAATACATATGTTACTTAAATTATGGTGAATTTTTTTTTTTTTAAAAGAACAATGATATTTTATTCCACATCTTCCAATTACTGATGTTAACTGTTCCATTACGAATCAAGTATTTCTACTTAAATTTCATTCCATGCGTATACATATCTTTTGAAGTCACTATGTAGACACACTTCAAATAAAGTGTTACTGAAATTTGTCACATTATATTAATGTTCTCTGTGCATGGTTAAGTAATTTCTAAAAAATAAATAAATAAATAGGCACCACTTCAAATATATCAGTGTGTGCTAATTCAGTCAAGATCAAATCGATATTGAATCAAATTGGTGCATTGTGAATCAGAATCGAATCGAATCATGTCATCAGTGCTGATACCCAGCCCTAGTTACTGTATGTGTTTAGTCTTATTTGAAATATAAAACCACAATTCTCCCTTATCATAAAATTTGAGCATGATGATTTGATGGGTAAATCTACTTCCTGTTAATTGGCAAGCAATGGATTGTGTTTATTCCACTTCTCATCTTTCACTTCTAGTCACAGCTCTATGACGTTAAACTCATAAAAAATTGCTTTAATTATGAAGTTATTTTTTTTTTTGCATTTGTGAACACACTAAAAGAATATAATTAGATTTAAATACAAAATTAAAAAGAAATGTTTTAGAATTTAACAATTTACACAATTCATTTATAGATACAATATTGTTCTATATCAGTTTCACTTGAAAAAATGTAGTCATTCTATTATCTTTAAACATATACAGTAATCCCTCCTCCATCGCGGGGGTTGCGTTCCAGAGCCACCCGCGAAATAAGAAAATCCGCGAAGTAGAAACCATATGTTTATATGGTTATTTTTATATTGTCATGCTTGGGTCACAGATTTGCGCAGAAACACAGGTGGTTGTAGAGAGACAGGAACGTTATTCAAACACTGCAAACAAACATTTGTCTCTTTTTCAAAAGTTTAAACTGTGCTCCATGACAAGACAGAGATGACAGTTCTGTCTCACAATTAAAAGAATGCAAACATATCTCTTCAAAGGAGTGCGCGTCAGGAGCACTGAATGTCAGAAAGTGAGAGAACACCAAACAAATTAATAGGGCTGTTTGGCTTTTAAGTATGAGAAGCACCGCCGGTACAAAGCTGTTGAAGGCGGCAGCTCACACCCCCTCCGTCAGGAGCAGGGAGAGAGAGAGAGAGAGAGAGAGAGAGAGAGAGAGAGAGAGATAGAGAGAGACAGAGAGATAAAAACAAAGTCAAAAATCAATACGTGCCCTTTGAGCTTTTAAGTATGCGAAGCACCGTGCAGCATGTCGCTTCAGGAAGCAGCTGCACACAGAAGGTAGCAACGTGAAGATAATCTTTCAGCATTTTTAGACGAGCGTCCGTAGCGTCTAGGTGTGCGAACAGCCCCCCTGCTCACACCCCCTACGTCAGGATCAGAGAAAGTCAGCGCAAGAGAGAGAGAGAGATAAACAAAAGTAAGTTGGGTAGCTTCTCAGCCATCTGCCAATAGCGTCCCTTGTATGAAATCAACTGGGCAAACCAACTGAGGAAGCATGTACCAGAAATTAAAAGACCCATTGTCCTCAGAAATCCGCGAACCAGCAAAAAATCTGCGATATATATTTAAATATGCTTACATATAAAATCCGCGATAGAGTGAAGCCGCGAAAGGCGAAGCGCGATATAGCGAGGGATCACTGTATGTAAAACAAAAAATACATATTCATTGATTTACACATAACTGATCTAATTTTGTTGTGTCTTAGTTTTTTTTCTGATTCAATGGTAGTCCACCATAATACTGACATCCCAAAGTGCCTTGTATCTTCTTTCCATGTTCTTGATATCCTGATGGAATTCTATTCACTTCACTTCTCTTTCACTGAGGGCCATCACATTCTGCATCACAAATCAGTTTTCTTATATCAGGTGTGACCAAAATCCCCTCATTCAATTACACCTCAGACAAACCCGGAAACTTTTGGCACAAAAATATAAAACCAGCTTCATTTCTTGAGAGATCATTGACAAGCTGCTTCATTAAACCGAGCTTAATATGAAGCAGTGCAGCAGCACTTTATCTGGGTCCACCAAGCCAGGTTTTTTATCATCACAGACTCAACATGTTAACTCTGGGATGAGCATTTGTCCTTTCATAAGCTGATTCCCATGTCAGTATGACAGCAGAGTTGTTCCAGCTAAAAAGGCACAGCAACAATCTTAAGGCTGTGCGAAAACTTTATACACTCATCAGATTTAAAGTGCAGGCTACAAATGTAAGTGCTGCCATGGTGTATACTGTAAATAATGTGGTCCTTTATCTCTTTTGATTGCTTGGATCCAATTTCTTCTCTGTATTTCATCAGCGGGGAAAGTTATTAAAATTCAGGCAAGAATATTTTTGTTTAGAATTTGAACACAGAGGGACATTATGGAAGGCCCTCCTTTCATGATCCTACCATCATTTAGGATAACTGGAAGAGAGCTTACCCCTTAGTGACGCCTCCTGGAGAAAAAAAATACTGAAGTGTGAAAAGAGATAATTAATTATAATTACTTTATCAGTAAGCCATTCAGGCATCTAATTTCAGATTAAGACTTAACAATTACAGTATGTAAGTGGTCTATGTGCTGATTTACACTGCTTGACTTAGGAATTCATATGAGATTTTTTATATTTGACATTGTATTGCTGAGATTGATGCCTCAAAGTTTCAACATTTCAGTTTTTTTCAAACAGTGTGCCACGGCTCAGTGGTGCACTGTGAAAGCTACTCAGGTGTGCCATGGAAATAATAGTGGGCCTGAACCTGAGAGGGACAAGCTCCACTGGTGGTCGAGACCTGTCTGAGGAGGACAGGACTACTTGGAGAAGCTGCTATAAAAGCAGCTCTGTGATCATTATGTTAGATCACTTCAGACGTTGTTCCTGGAGCTAGAGTCCACCTCCCTCGCCAGCAAGCCACACAGGTCTTGTGGATAGTGGGCCTATGAGTTGCCAATGAGGCAGAGAGGGATGGGTAAATGGGTGAAGCAGCTTGGAGATGCCACCAAAGTGCTCACTACGTGCCGTGTGTGTTAACTTTGATCTTGGAGATTATTTTTTTGTACCAGCTTCTTCTGTAGTTCCATTCCTTCGGAGTTGAGGTTGTGTATGAGGTATAATGTGTTTGTGGTTAGTGGAATAGTGGTGCACCTTGGGATGTTTTTCATTACAAAGAATGTGCAACCACAGAAAAAAGGTTGGGACATATTGTTTTTAAGCACTGAATTGACTACCTTTGAAAGACTACAAACTCATTCATTCTTTGGTGCTTATAACAAAAGAAGTTCTAAACCTTTATACCATGAAAAATACACGTATACAATTCATCTGTCAGAATATCAACAAATGCAACACACATAAAATCAAAATACAGAAATGTGAACATTGACAATTCACAGTTGTGTTATCATTTTGATGTACGATTTTTAAACAACGCTGAAAACACAATGATAAACAAATTAAGTAGACTAATCTACAATATTGAGTGTCTTTACCACCACATTATATAAATGTATAATCTAGATAGGCCCCAGGCTGCGGCCTCATTGGCTTGGTCCTTAATCCATGCCTGTTTGAAACCTTCATCCTAATAATGAATTGAAAGCTCCATGCTTCAACTCAGTAGGGAGCAACATTGGTCCCAGAGGGGCATCATTGGCTGCTGGTTTTTATCCAAAGCAGTTGCTTATTTAGTAATAGATCCTTGCCAATAACAGATCTTATTTAATTTCATTGCTAGTAAATGTTTCAACTCTGCCATGTCTGGTAAATCTCATATCAGAGATTTTTTCTTTTTCGAGAACATCATCCAAATGATTTGAAGCCTAAAACAGATGCGTTATTATCAGATCACTTTTTTTTCTTCAGTTTCCTTCCAAAAATGTTTTAAAACAGATAATTCACAATGAATTCACAAAGTTGTCAATGGAGACAAGTTAGATAGAGAACTTCTGGTTTCTTTGTCATTTGTGTATAAACTTTGCTTGAGCAATATGTGCTTCATCAGCAATAGTTGATTTCTCATAAAGAAATTGGGTTGAAACAAAAACCTGCAGCCAATGTGGCCCTCCAACACTGGTTTAACTGGTTAACTTTGAGTGTTTGTTTTCACTAACTGGTCTCAGAGCTTTTAGATTGGCAGGTAGCACCTCACAACTTCCTCCACTATAGAGATCTTGAACACATTGCCTTCAGACTTGTTATTTAGAGTCTTGCTCTGAGAAGCAAGATATGTTGTTCCACACGAAAGAGTTGAAGCTGTCTTTAGCAGAGGCTTTCATTAGTTAGTACACAGTTGAATGTTGGGATTGGTTTGTCAGACTTACCACAGTGAGCCTTGCAGTGGTTGTGCACAGCAGTACAACATAAAGTGTTTTGGTTGCACTTTTGTGATTAAAGTGTTTGAAATCCCCTGTGAACACAACCTCCAACTGTACAGTTTGCTTTTCTGCTTACTTTAAAGACAGCAATGCTTTTTTGTTTGCTGCAACTGCATAATATTCAGCCTATATGTGCATAGCCCTCATAATGGGTACGATAAAATGTAATTGGTTTGTTATAAAAATTGACAGTTATTCTATGGATATTCCTGATTTTGTGAGAACTTGTGTATGCAAGTATTAGACAGTGCCATAGATGTATGGTTTAGAACATTCTTAAAGAAGAATCAATGTTGTAATCTATCATATGCCTGTGAAATACTATATGTCAGTTTTTGAAAAGATTAAATTTCAGATCCCAGGGGGAGAACCTTAAAAATGGTAGCAGTTGACACCTATGCACTGATATTAACAGCGGCTGAATAGCAAGGAAAAAAGTTGTCTGGCCGAGTCAGTTAAGCCCACAGACAGACACAGAGAGAAGATGTTATCACAAATATAAATAAACGTTTGTAGTAAGCATTGTCTTTCTTTTCCCAATTCACATGCAATTTGAATTTCCAAAGACATCTTGTAGCCTTTTAAATCATATGTCAAAGACAAATGGTGAAAGAGAGTTTCCCTCAGACACTTGTTGATGCAGCAAAGCTATATTGTGAAGATCTATAGAGCTGAGAGGGGGATGTGATCAATATTCATCAGATGGCTGCTGGGTGCCATTTTTCTTTTTTGCCTCAGTGCTGTCACTTCATAATTTAGACAGAGTAGAGTGCAAAACACAAGGACTGTGCCTTCAATGATAAATCTTGCAAAAAAAATGCTGCTTTGATTGGCATGACAGATTATATACCTGAAGATTTATAACCAGCTTGGTTTGAATTCTGCTTGGCACTTGGATTTGACTTTTCAGTCCTCCCTTGATGACTCTTTTGACATGGAAAACTAGAGGTTGGGAGTGTAAACTTTGGAAAGCTTCTTCTGAAAACAGATTTGAAATGGTATGTGCAGAAAAGGTTTTGTACCATTACTTTCTATCTTTGTTATTCATATTTATACAGAAGAAAGGTGCAGTGACTCCTAGACACTGCCATGCTTAGTGTGGTCCCAAACATGTAACACCTTACAGAAATACTGCCTTTCTTTTAAAGCTAAGGAAGATAATGTAGATGTTGTAGGAAATAAAAGCTCTGGAAATCTGGATGTGATCATTTCACTTGATAATTAAAAAAAAAAAGAAAGAGAGAAAAGTAAATACTGTGCAGTTCAGAAATATAGTGCCAGTGTGAAAGATAGCAGGCCATTAGGGCAAAAAAATCAAACTGGCAAGTGACCAAGAGAAAAATAATTTAAAATAAAAAAAGAAACACACAACAAGCAGTGGTTAAACCCACAAAATCAATAAGCCCAAAAACAAAGCCCAATATGTAAGACAGAAATCATAATATGCAAAGTTCGCAACGACTTGAAATGATATTTTGCTAACTTAATGCAACATTAATGTTCACACATCTAAGAAGGCAAGAAATATCGCACTGTCACGCTAAGTAGTTGGGACAAACATCCTGCTGTCGCGTGGCTGCAAATGTGGCCTTGACCATGCAAAAACACCCATGATCAGAAGCGGTGTACAGAATATAATGATCAAAAACATTAGCAATAAAATATGTTTAACTCTTTCAGAGCAGATGTCAACTTTTGTGAAAAGGAGGAGTTGGCAGTGGTAATCAACTGTAAATGGTAACAAAATCTGCCGTTATGTTTTACTTGGAGTCTTTTTGCTAGAAAGAAAGTTAGCTTTATTGGTTTGACCGAGATTCCCTGTGCTTGCGTAAGTACCAAGGAGCAAATAATGTCAAAAATGCCATTAACATCTGGCAAGAGATTGAAGCAGATGAGTAAAGCAAAATACTCCATGGACGACATTTTGCGTATTATCGCTGAATTGGACTCTGACTTGTCAGTCTCCAATTTTGATACAAGTGATCGAAATCGAGTGTGAGGTCCCAGCATCAGCTGATTTGTCCCCAGCTGATCGATCCACAGGTGATCGTGGTGCTAAATAAGTTTTTGTAGCTGACGGGCCTATAGCAACGTTTACCCAGGATGGCCACCACTTTCAATGACAAACCAGATTGTGAAGCACTGTGACCGCCACTGGCAAAGTGGCGGCCACAGCATGCAGCAATATGTTGGAGGTTTTCTGTTGATATCTGTGTGAAACTATTACTTTGTGTGCTTTTCAGAAAACTGTGTTTTTTGGAAAAAATATTCAGTTGTCAAAGAGTTAAGAAGCAAAGTAAATGCGAATATGAACTCTAAAAGGAATAAAGCTGAATCATAACAAAATTTCATGGTGTAGAACAGATATGTAATTATTTACTGCTTTACTATTTTGTTTACAGTGCTTAAAAAAGTATTCGCCTCCTGGGAAGTGTTCACTATTTATTTAATTTGGCTTTTTTAACACTGATAATCAGTAAAAGGCTCTTTAATGTAATGTTTTAGCTGTAGACCATCCTCAAGAAATGGTGACATACAGACACACACAAACACAGACAGATGCACACCTATCATTGATATATCAATCTTTTTAGTATCGGGGACCCTGTTTTGTCTTGGTAGAGTAGCATATTACTGTACTTTCCCCTTTTGTATTATTAATATGTAGCCTTTGTCAGAATGCCTCAAATCTTAGATTTACCACTGTATATAAGATATGAAAAAATTTAGGAACCCCTCTTAATTCTTTGGATTTTTCTTTATCATTGGCTGAGCTTTCAAAGTAGCAACTTCCTTTTAATATTTGACATGCCTTATGGAAGCATGCCTTATGTATTTCAGCAGTGACATTAAGTTTATTGGATTAACAGAAAATATGCAATATGCATTACAACAAAATTAGTCAGGTGCATAAATTTGGGCACCCCAACAGAGATATTACATCAATACTTAGTACTTTTGCAAATATAACAGCCTCTAGACGCCTCCTATAGCCTTTGATGAGGGTCTGGATTCTGGATGGAGGTATTTTTGACCATTCTTCCATACAAAATCTCTCCAGTTCAGTTAAATTTGATAGCTGCCGAGCATGGACAGCCTGCTCCAAATCATCCCATAGATTTTCGATGATATTCAAGTCAGTGGACTGTGACGGCCATTCCAGAACATTGTACTTCTCCTTCTGCATGAATGCCTTTGTAGATTTTGAACTGTGTTTTGGGTCATTGTCTTGTTGGAATATTCAACCACTGTGTAACTTCAACTTTCTGACTGATGCTTGAATATTATCCTGAAGAATTTGTTGATATTGGGTTGAATTCATCTGACCCTCGACTTTAACAAGGGCCCCAGTCCCTGAACTAGCCACAACCCACAGCATGATGGAACCTCCACCAAATTTGACAGTAGGTAGCAGGTGTTTTTCTTGGAAACGGTGTTCTTCTTCCGCCATGCAAAGCGCTTTTTGTTATGACCAAATAACTCAATTTTCTTGTCTCGTCAATCCAAAGCACTTTGTTCCAAAATGAATCTGGCTTGTCTAAGTGAGTATTTGCATACAACAAGCGATTCTGTTTGTGGTATTATGTGCAGAAAGGGCTTCTTTCTCATCACCCTGCCATACAGATGTTCTTTGTCCAAATTGCACTGAATTGTAGAACGAAGTACATATACACCATCTGCAGCAAGATGTTCTTGCAGGTCTTTGGAGGTAATCTGTGGGTTGTCTGTAACCATTCTCACAATCCTGCGCGTATGCTGCTCCTGTATTTTTCTTGGCCTGCCAGACCTGGTTTAACAGCGATTGTGCCTGTGGCCTTCCATTTCCTGATTACATTCCTTACAGTTGAAACTGACAGTTTAAACCTCTGAGATAGCTTTTTGTAACCTTCCCCTAAACCATGAGACTGAAGTCTTGGTTTTCAGATCTTTTGAGAGTTGCTTTGAGGATCCCATGCTGTCACTCTTAAGAGGAGAGTCAAAGGGAAGCACAACTTGCAATTGACCACCTTAAATACCTTTTCTCATGATGGGACATACCTGTCCATGAAGTTCAAGGCTTAACCAGCTAATCCAACCAATTTGGTGTAGCAAGTAATCATTACTGAGCAGTGACATGCATTCAAATCAGCAAAATTACAAGGGGACCCAAATTTTTATACAGCCAGTTTTTCACATTTGATTTACTTTCATACAACTAAATACTGCTTCAATAAAAATCTTTGTTCGGAAAACATCCCTGTCCTCAGATGTTCCTAGGAAATGAAAGACATACCACTGTTATCTTTTTTGTTGAAAGTAAATTATTTTGCAGGATGAAAGGGGTTGACAAACTTTTTCATTTGACTGTATAACTTCTCCCCAGCTTCCCTTCTACATTTATAACCTCATGCAATTAGGTGTAGTAAAGATAAGCAGGAGTTAAGTTACAATTTAAATAATGTATTATTGATAATATTCATAAATAATAACAATAATGCAAAGTACATTTGAATATTGGCAACCATACAACCTGATAAATGGTGATGTATAGTTTCAGGTGGCACGCAGACTTGTTTGTTACTTAAAATATCTCTAGTTAAGTCCTCATTTTTGGTCAGCTTTCTTCTGAACAGGCCACATGCCTGTCTCAATATAGCTGCCGAGCTCTGCTCTTCATTGTGTTGTCCTTTTCAGTTCATGTTGTGTGGGATGCTTCTTCATCAGTTGGTGAGAGAGAGAGAGAGAGTTAGGGAGGGGTAAAGCAAACAAATTTATAGATTTTCTGTCCAACCCCTACAGCCAATAGGGCGTCATGGTACTTAAAGGCTTCTGATACAAGCCAATTCCAAACAGCCATACTTCAGACCAATGAGGCAGAGAATATCTTCACACCTGTCCCCAAATCCATTTGTTGAGCTGATGTTTGCCAGCTAGGCAGTCTGGCTTTCCTTTGGGGGTTGTCTCAGAGAGTCCATCAGTGAATCACCTGCCAAACTTATCTGAGGCACTTCCCCCAACCCTGCTGTAAAATTAATAATTTGACACACCTAAGTCATCATTGGTTTTAGAAGTCACATCATTAGTTCAATGGAGATCGCCTGCCTTGAGTTTTTAAGTTGATGGTAGTATAAATGTACCTCATCTAGAAGATCCAGTTTGTTGTGAGTCAGTATGGTGGCCTGACCTACACAATGAACATAAATAAAAATAAATAAATAAACATTCCATACAACTTCGTGAAAATAGAGGATTTGTGGCTAGATTTGAAAAGGGCTGTTCACTCATGACCCCCATGCAACCTGACAGTTTTACAAAGAAGAAAGGGAGAAAATGTCAGTGTCCGGATGGGCAAAGCTGATAGAGACCTGTGCACACGGACTAAAAACTGGCATGGCCGTTAAAGGTGCATCTACTAAATAGTGACTTGAAGGGGATTAATATGTTTTGTGTTTTTTGTAATCATTTTGTAGAAATTATGCTTTCACTTTGACATTAAGGAGGCATCTTCTGTTTATCAGTGTCAAAGAAGACACATTAAATTGACTGTGATACAATGATAAAAGGTGAACATTTCCAAAGAGTGTGAATGTTTTTTTAAGCACCATAAATACATACATTCATACAAATATGCCTTACTAAAGCTTAACGTTATGGGGGGGGGGGGGGGGGGTATTATGGTGTATTGGTTAAGGCTTTGGACCTCAAACCCTGAGATTGTGGGTTCAAATCTTGTTCCTGACACTGTGTGACCATGACCAAGTGACTTCATTTGCCAGTGTTTAGCAGTGCTTGTACTTGTATAAAGCATTCATCACATCAATGCATAGAATATTTTAAAGAATAACTTCAGATTGTCTTATAGGCAATAACTAGGGGGCTCCGCCCCCTGCTCGCTTCGCTCGCCAACCCCTGGTGTTGGGAATGACAAAGAGCGTGATGTATGAATGAGATATAGAATAGTGTGACGGTGTAGATGATGCAAATAGAAAGCAAACAATAAAGTGTGTGGCACAGTGTAAAGGTTTATTGGAAAATTTCTTTGTACACGCCGTTTAAGTGTAAAAGGTAATTCCAGCTCAGAACTTGTAAGGTCATTTAAGATGGTTATTGTTGTGATCAGAGTCAAGTTTGTCAGAGCTTAGAAAGAGTTGTGTCTCTCCAGGAAGTAATGGAATGACTTGGGTATTTATGTTTTCCACATTAATATTTTTTGGACATAATATAATGCGTTGTGTTAAAAGGGGCATTTGGTCTAATGAGATTGCTGTTCCAAATCTGTCTGTAACTAAGTCGTCGCAGATAAAGGCTTGAGGAATTGTAATAATATGTGGCTGAAGTCCATCTGTATTGGTGAGTGTACCATCTCTCAGTTGTAATAAGCAATTGTTATGATCTGATTCTGGACATCGTATCTTTTTTACTAACTGTATCTTTTGAAAGCAATGCCAATTGTCTGCGTATTTTAAGGTGCACTGAACAATAGCTGAGTGCATGGCATCTGGAAGAATAGCTAATCACTGTCTAAAATCTCCTCCTAATAAAAGTACCTTTCCTCCAAATCGAATATTATTATTCATAAACGTTTGTTCATGCCATTGAACATTCATCAATAAACAACATTTTTTCAAGACGGATGTCACGTGCAGTGCCACCGTTAATGTTCATAGTGGATACCGATTTGTAGGATCTAATGCAGTTGAATAAGATTTAACTTTCAGGTACATCGTCAGTTATAAGCCTCTGTAGATATTCAGTATATGAATGTAAAGAAGGCAGTCTAATTTGACCCTTTTGACAACAACGTGTAAATGTATAACTTGTATTGCCAGTTGTTTCTTCAGGGAAGTGAACTGAATGACAATGATTGCAAATGACATTCATTAATCCGAATGAATTTTCCTGGTGTATGTTTTGCTTGTGCCGTTTGAGAGGCGCGTTGTTGCATGTGTATTATTTGGGACGTGTTGTTTTGGAGCTGTAATCGATTTGCCTGTGCTGTGTGAGAAGCCTGTTGTAGCTGTCCTTGCCGTTAACGTATGTCTGAGACGGGAGGTGTTTCGTTTTGAATCCGTGCCTGTTGCGATGCAGCACTTTGATTGATAGTTTGCGTCATGTGGATCTAGGATGTAGATTTGTGCATATTAAATGAACTATTGTAGGATCTAATGCAGTTCATAAAGTTTTTACTTTTAGGTACATCGTTAGTTAGAAGCTTTAGTTGAGCTTTGCGTTTTTGGAGTCGAGACATTTTTTCTTTTAGAAATATGGATAAGTAATAAGGAGTATTGCACTCACTGTTAATATGGAGCCTTTTCTGCGGTTGAACGGTTAATAGTGCTTTATTGTAATGAGATCCACCTATGCTGCATAGCCGTCTATTTTGTTGTTTCTTTCGTGTTCGTGTGTTTGTTTCTGTTATCCTTTCCTTTTCGTTTTGTACCCGTGACCACGTATTCATGACTTGTTTCTTTCTCAGCATGCGAAATATGGATAAGTAATAAGGAGTATTGCACTCACTGTTAATATGTTTCCTTTTCTGCGGTTGAACGGTTAATAGTGCTTTATTGTAAGGAGATACACCTATGCTGTCTAGTGTGAAGGTGTTGATGTTCACTTTAGAATATGTGGCTTTGGGTGTCACTTCTTATGGATGTGTGTGTGTGTGTGGGGGGGGGAGGGGGTGAGGATTGTTGTCGCGCGAGCGTCTTCTTTCTTTTTCTGTTCCTGTGTCTTGTTGAATCCCCCTGTTTGTGTGTGTCTCGTCCCTTGCTTGTAGGGTCTGTGGGGTGGTTTTGTGTTCCATGGGCTTGTTGAATCCCCCTCTTGGTGTGTGTCCCGTCCGGTGCCTGTAGGGGGGGGGGGGGGTGCCTTGCTGTTGTGCGCGAGCCTCTTTTTTTTTTTTTTTTGGATCTAGTTTCGTGTGCAATGTGTTTCGTGCTTTGCCTGCGTTTCCTCATTTCTCCATTTTTCCCGTGCTCACTCCTTTTTTCTGTGGTCTTGTCCGCCTCTCGCGGCCCCTCATCCGCCTCTCTCGCCCTCTTTTGTCCGCCTTTCTCGGCTCCTCAGCCGACTCTCGCGGACTCTTTTTGCGCCTGCGCAGTACGTCTTTTTGCAGCTACGGCCCATTGCCGGATGTGCCTGCGTCCATCATCCGGTTTAGCATTCTCGGTTAGTAATATGGATAAGCCAATACATTTTTTAAAATGTATAAATTGTGTACATTTTATAATAATCATAAAATCCATGTATATTTAGAATGTGAAGACTAATTAGTTAATTGATGCATAAAGCAGATTCACAGTGCTTTATAGACTACCGGTACATTTTTTTCTAAACAGTGGTTTAAACTATGAAACAGATTATCTCTACCATTTAGCAAGACTGTCGATCATAGTGTAAAATTGGGCTCTCTTACTGCTAGTTTTTTGTAGTTTGTTCATGCATTGTTTTACCACTTTAAATAATGGAATTAAAGAGTACTTATGCTGAGCTATCAGTAGCTCAACATGCATTGTTTGTAATTATTGCTTCTAGTCATTTTATGATTACTACTTCCCAATGTCTCCTTGAATGTCACTTTAGTTTTCTATAGCATAGTCTCTCAACCAGGTGGTTGGATCCCATTGTCCAGGAGAAGCAATGTGCAATTTATTAAACATAAGTGCTAAGATCTTTTCCTTGAAAGCCCTTGTGCGAGTATGTGAAATCATTGTTCTTGTTTGGATGAAACCTCTTTTGTGCTGCACAGCACCTGTGTTTGCATTGCTTATTTGTTTTTTTATATTGTCTGTATAGGAAGGCATATGTATACCAAACAGCACATGAAATGTATACTGTAAGTAATGGTAGGGACAGTCATTAATTACATGAAGTGATTAGCATATCTTGTACAGCACTCATATTTAAATGTTGAAAGTATTTTAAAGATTATAAAAGTAATGTTTTATTTATATAACACTTAATCTCAAACCCAAGGTAATTTGACAAAAAATAGTTACCAAATAGGTACCCAGAAAGCCAAAATCTTTCAGATGACACAATACAAACACAGAGTTTAAATAACAGGCAAAAAAATTAAACTGTTAGGCATTAATAAAGGAATAGAAATGTTGGGTAAATTAGTATGTTTTAAGGTGTACTTGAAATCGGAAACGCTTCAGCAGATAGATTGAGGAAAATTGTTCCACAGTTTGGGGGTGGCATAGAAAATGATTGGGTGCCCTACAGCAGACAATTTTGCGTCTTCCATGAAATAATTAAATTTTTGGAACATGAGTAAAATATGAACAAGACACACAGAAAGAAATTCTAAACAATCAGAACTGTAAGAGTTTTATAGGTGGCCACATCACTCAGGTCTAATTAAAATATTGAGATCATTCGATACTTCTGTGGCCCTAGAGGAACAAAAATATTTAATACAGAACAAGGCATTACATACTCTAATAGTCTTGTAAATGTTTTCAGTAAATGATAATATACAATCAGTGATGTTAAGATGTATAAATATTCATTTGGTGAATATATATTGAATAGATTCTGGATTCTAACTTTCACATATGGAATTGCTAAGATTTGTCCATTTATGCATTCAAGCTCAATTTGCTGAGCTTTACAAATATTTTTTTATTGTTTAAGCCTTAATTATTTTTTTACAGCATAGTGCATGCTTTTTCACTGTAAGTATATTGTCTTTCAACCACTGTCTGTCAATCCATGGTGCATCAAGGAAAGTGCCTAAAAAAGTATTTCCTCATTTGTGCTCTCATTTATTCACTCTGTAGCTGGGCGTCTTTATTTGTGTGCACTTGAAAACAGCTTTCTTGAACAGCAATGTGTATTTTGCTTGATAGATTTATCACTTGTGATTATGGTTTGAGGGTCAGCACAGTTCAGTTTTTCTGTTTAGCCTTTGATATCCTATAAAATGATAGGTAAACGCATAGTGTCGGTTACAGTAACATAATAAAGAACAGCTGAGTTTTTCAGTGCGCAGAACCTCTACAGCATACTAAAAACTCGTCAGGTTTAGATGTGAAAGTGAATAGTGTTCAGGAAATGGTACAGGCTGCTCTGTCTTGTTTGGTGACAAGGCAACCTAATGGATTTTTAGAGGCAATAGAAAACTGGTGGTTTCTGCCAAATGTACAATATTTTGGTGATCAATTATAAACTGGGCTGTTGTTATCGTAATTATTGATAGCACCTCTTGTGCAAATAATATTGTGTAAACCCAGTACATAAGTACACCAAGGGATTAAATGTGTGAAATTCCAAGAGAAAATGAACGTGATTGAAGATTTAAATGACTTTGACAATATCATGGTACTAGTGGCTATCTACGCTGGTATGAGTGCAGTTTATTATGCAGAACATTGTCGATTAAGAGCAGTCTGGTTAATGATGGTCCTGTTATTGGAAACATAATATTAATAGAGTGACCCAACAGAGGCTAACACACACCTTAGCAGTGTAGTGTATTGGGCGGGTCACAGGTGGGTATGGTAGCCACTGATAACTGAGTCCTAGCCCTAGTGAATTGCAAGACGTTTTAGCTACAGCTGCCTAATAGGTGTAGGCATTGAATGCTGGAAAATGTCACATATTCAAAAATAACAGCAGGTCTGATAACTGCCAGTTCCTGGTAATTCATTTCAGTCTGCACACCAGAATACCTGAAAATCCCCATGAGTTCATATCACCATGCAGACTTGGGGTAACGATGCTATGTTTTTGGGTGTGTTTTTCTGGCACATGTTCAGTCTTTTGAAGTATGTAAAGATGGACTGTTACAGGATTTTTAAATATTGTTGCCAGTCGGGTGCATCTTTTTGTGGTAGGATTATAACCATCTGTGAAAGTTTTATCAGCGAGATAAGAATCACGTGCCGGTGTTTAGTGCCTGAGGTCTGTGAAAGTCTAGAAACATGGCAGTGAATTCAGCATGATGTAGTGGCCTCTCTGGTGAGATGACCGCCATACAATCAGGTAATGTGTGGGAATCATTTAAATTAGCTAATCAGAGTAGAGACCTACCACTAGATCATTTCTAACAATAATTGTAAACATTAAACTTGATATGGACCAATATTCTTATGCTGCAGTTCCAATACCTTATTGAGGGCACTATTCAGTGTAAAACAAACAAAGACACTTTTATAGAGTGTTGTAGTTTATCCATATTTCTTAGCAAAGAATTGAATTCCTTTTTAGGTGTGTTTGCATACAATAAAAAAAAGCATTTACTGCAGTAGCCATGCCTGCTTGTCCGTCTGTCCACATGAAATAGCGTAGCTCCCAGTTTACTAATTCTGTTGAAAGTGGGCACATTTATTCTTCAATTTGTCAGTACAGTTAGATTTTTGCAGAGATATCTTGAATACAATGCACTGTACACATTTTTGAAATATCAGTATCTTCTATTGAGAAACATTTTATTCAATTTCAGGTACAAATTAGCTTACCTATTTCACATTTGCCGTGAGACGGGTTGCTTCCATGTCTATGTATTATTTTTTTAGTCAGTCAGTCATAATCCAACCGGCTATATCCTAACACAGGGTCTCGGGGGTCTGCTGGAGCAAATCCCAGCCAACACAGGGCACAAAACAGGAACAAAAACCCTGGGCCGGGCGCCAGCCCACTGCAGGGCACACACACACACACCAAGCATGCACCTGCATGTCTTTGGACTGTGGGAGGAAACCCACGCAGACATGGGGAGAACATGCAAACTCCATACAGGGAGGACCCCTGAAGTGAACCCAGGTCTCCTTACTGCAAGACAGCACTGCGCCACCGTGCATATATATTTTTTTTCTTATTTTACGTTCCTGATAGCAAAGCAGTGAAGCATGTACAGTCATGCCACTTGACACAGTTATACCTTACTGCATAACTTGGAATGAGGAAAGTCAGATGTAATTGAGGTAGGATGGATGTTAAGGTAGGGTCGATGTTAAATGTGTACGCATTTATTTAATTCTCTAATAATGATATTCCTTAAGTATTCTATACTATAATAATGATGCTGTTTATTTATTCCTAACCATGCAAAGTAAGTACCAGAATGTAGTAGTACTTCTTATTATATGCCAGCAGCCCATCATCTGCCTCCTCCCAATCCCACACTTGTCTCTTCAGCTTGGCCGTATCTTTTGTGCAGCTCAGTTACAACAGCAAACTTCTCCTGCTCCTTGAAACTGAAGTGGATAAGTGACATGGTGTTCATGTCTGTAAAAAGTAAGAAATATAAGCAACTTAGCATGTTGAAATGTGTGAAAGATGGCTTGGTGACACTTTAGGCTCCAGTGACTAAATGTGTACTCAGTATTGCTGCTACGATAAAAACAACTTCACGGCACCTTTTTGGAAGATTATAATGATTCAGTATTTCTCTGATGCCACCATTTTTCGACAAAGTGCCACAATGATCCGCTGTCTATCATGTTCAGATGCAACCAGCAATCATAGTGTGAGATTTCCGCAAAGATTTTAAATCACCATCAATTTCTTTGAAAAAGTTTATATTTTGGAAATTTGATCTACAATTAGCCACAGACACTCAACATTTAACAACACCGTATCAGTCTTTTCATCACTTGAGTTGAAATCTGCTATCTATGAAGGCAATTTTAGCCACATGTTATTATAAAAGGGTATTAAAAACATACTTTATGTGCACTACTAATACCTGTACATGTAATTTTACATTGTATTATCACTGTTCTTTTTTAAAATGATGCACTGTTACAAAAATATGTAATAATCAAAATTGGGATAACAATCTCTTCTATGAAGTGACTAAGAAATTTTTAAAAACACCAACTTTCAGACCTGCCAACCACATTTGTGAACACACCTAAATGTTATACCATGGATACATTTTCTTACCTGTTAAACTCTTTAAAGTCCTATCTTAAAAGATGGGACATAATGACTGAGCTTGGTGGTGAAGACCTCTCGCACTTTGATTTATCGATGCTACAGTATATGAAAAATATCAATTAAAGCAAACCATAATGTGAGGAAAGGAAAAGCAAGAAAAGTGCCAACACTGATGAAAGATGTGAGAAACATATTGTGGTAATGCAGGTCACTAAGTCTATTAATGTTTTCCTGTTTGTGTCCTAAAAATTGCTTTTCAAGTTTAAACGATTCTTAGTATGAATTATTCTCCAAGTCATCAACTGTTGTTGAAAAGTCTGTTGTTTTGACTGAATAAAGATGAGTGTGATGAGCTGCAAGCTCCATTAAACCTGAGAGCAGATGTTAAGAGCAGGGTTCAAAGGTGAAATGAAAAGTATAATTCACAGAGCTGATTCCTTTCCAGTCACAAACTGCTGAAACAACGGATTGATTCATGAGTGGGATACTATAAGCGGAGCTTCACAGAAGCATCTCAGTCTTGAATTCACTTGAATTTTACAGACCCATCCTGCTTTTCTGGTGCTTAAAATTCAAACTTGATTTTCTACTTCTTTCTAAGTAATATGTTGAAGAGTTGGAAAGTTTTTGTGCAATACAGCCCAGTAGGTGAGCGTGAGTCTTGACACACAACATAACTTAAAGACATTATTTGCCTGGCAAGACTGCGATTCACCCCTTATCAGTATATCTGAAAAAAGGAAGAATGCCATTTTTTTTCTTCTATTCACAAGAGGAGGTCCCCCATGTGAATTTACTTCTAAATTTATCTTTTCCAGTGTTTTAGAGGATGTAGTATTGTATGCTGCTTTGCGTTCAGATTTCAATGACCTGAACCCATCTGGTGGTGTCCTGGGAATAAAGTTGTCTATACTGATTTTCAGTGAATGCCTTTGTTTAAAAGAGTATTTGCTGTTTCCCTTGTGCTTTGATTGCAGCCCTTCATGCTTGAAGGATAGAGGGAGTTTTCTTGAAATCCATCCCTCTGCAAAGCCACTTTGTGAAAGAGATTGAAATTCCTAAGCAGTGCTCTGTCATGGGTATTTTAGGGATTGCTTTTTAACTTTAACTTTGATTGGCCATTACCTTGCCCTCTTAGTTGCCAGGCAATTGCTTTTGATTGTGTTTTGTACTTCTTTGTGTGTTCTTAAACCACATTAAAATGTAAGTGACACTTTCTATAAATATTCACATCTATCCTGCTTTTGTGCACACTGTACTTGCAATCTGTGATATAAATCCTGTGTGTCTGTGTTATAAAAGTGAATTAATCGAAAGGGTGATTAATGACACAGCAGCACTTTATTTCACTGCCTAGTAAAGCTTGCAATGAACAATTAATGAAAGAATGAATTTGTATGAATTTAAACCTTTACTTGAGCGTACAGCTGTGATTGCCTTAGTGGTATTCTTTTGAAATAACGAAAAAACAGAAATCTTATTCTTTTAAGGTCTTTTGTAATGCCCATAAAAATGCTACAGTGATTGTTTTTTTATCATCTATAATTGCAAGTTCTGGTGCTATTCCTCTGTTGATCGTATTCTACTATTTATTTATTCTGCTATTTATTTATTTATGGTAATTCTGCTAAGAATTATGTATGTAAATCTTGAGTGGATGTAGTGTGTGTGTGTGTATATATATATATATATATATATATATATATATACACAGATGTATGTGTACACTGCTCAAAAAAAATTAAAGGAACAATTTTTAATGAGAGTATCATCAAGTCAATGAACCTTCTGGGCTATTAACCTGGTTGTTAATCAGTTTCAGCTGCTTTGGTGTTAATGAAATTGACAACAGGTGCACTAGAGGGGCAAGGATGAGACCACCCCCAAAACAGCAATAGTTTAACAGGTGGAAGCCACTGACATTTTTCCCTCCTCATCTTTTCTGACTGTTTTTTCACTAGATTTGCATTTGGCTACGTTCAGTGTCACTACTGGTAGCATGAGGCGATACCTGGACCCTGCAGAGGTTGCACAGATGGTCTAACTTCTCCAGGATAGCACATCAATATGTACCATTGCCAGAAGGTTTGCTGTGTCTTTCAGCACAGTCTCAAGGCCTTGGAGGAGATTCCAGGAGACAGGCAGTTACTCTAGGAAAGCTGGACAGGGCCGTAGAAGGTCCTTAACCCATCAGCAGAACTGGTATCTGCTCCTTTGGGAAAGGAGGAACAGGATGAACACTGCCAGAGCCCTAAAAAATGACCTCCAGCAGGCCACTGGTGTGAATGTCTCTGACCAAACAATCAGAAACAGACTTCATGAGGGTGGCCTGAGGGCCCGATGTCCTCTGTTGGGCCCTGTGCTCACTGCCCGGCACTGTGGAGCTCGATTGGCATTTGCCATAGAATACCAGAATTGGCAGGTCCACCACTGGCGCCCTGTGCTTTTTACAGATGAGAGCAGGTTCACCCTGACCACATGTGACAGACGTGATAGGGTCTGGAGAAGCCGTGGAGAACGTTATGCTGCCTGTAACATCGTTCAGCATGACCGGTTTGCTGGTGGGTCAGTGTTGGTCTGGGGAGGCATATCCATGGAGGAACGCACAGACCTCTACAGGCTAGACAATGGCACTTTGACTGTCATTAGGTATCGGGATGAAATCCTTGAACCCATTGTCAGACCCTATGCTGCTGCAGTGGGTCCTGGGTTCCTCCTGGTGCACGACAATGCCCGGCCTGTTGTGGCGAGAGTATGCAAGCAGTTCCTGCAGTTCCATTGATTCACCCCCAATGCTCGCCTGACATAAATCCAGTAGAACACCTCTGGGACATTATGTTTCGACCAATCCGATGCAGCCATGTTGCACCTCAGACTCTTCAAGGAGCTCAGTGATGCCCTGGTCAAGATCTGAGAGGAGATCCCTCAGGACACCATCCGTCGTCTCATTAGGAGCATGCCCCAAGATTGTCAGGCATGCATACAAGCATTGGGGCGCCATACAAACTACTAGGTCAGGGCAACACTAGGTTCTTAGTCACCTTATCATTGCTCTTCTCACTAGATGACCCAGCTTGGCTGGGTGGCAAGTTATAGGAAGATTCATGGTTGCTCCAGACTTCTTCTATTGTGTTCTTGGGAACCTTCAGTGCTGCATAATGTTTTTAGGTTTCCCCAGATCATTAGTTTTAAAGGTTTGTGGAAGATGTTACAGAGTTTGATAAGTTGGTAGTGTAGAACACCATTTAAATGCTGCAGATGGAAGCTAGGAGGTGCTGAAAACATATGATTAAACTAAAAGAGGTCTAATTTCTGCCTTTACAGATGCAGCAAAAAATATACTACAGGTTACTTTAATTTGTATTTGTCACATTCCTTTGTTCTGTGCTTTATATGAAACCAGGAGCCTTCTGAGGATGCAGACTATGTGAAACTACTTATTAGCTAGGGTAGCTAAATATGAATTGCTGACATTGAAAACGGTCCTTCGAAAGGCAATTTTAAATCTGTTTTAACAATAAAAGAATAGTCTGAAATAAGGCAGTTATTTTCCATTATCATTGAGAAAGGAAACCACTCTTGGAGGTTCAAGAGTGAAACAGAACAGGATCTGGAGAAGAATTATATACTTCCTGATCAAGAAGCAGAGCAGCTCGGTTGAAAAATCGGTCCAAAATGTGTTTTGACAGGGTGAGTTTAAAAAGCAGAACGCAGTCCATTTTATGATGATACGGGCCAACCATTTCAAATTCTTGAAGGGTAGTGTGTAAAAACAGACCTGCATACGGCAGTAATGCACAACATGTCAGGAGTAACACAATACCAAAATTAGAGCAACAAAAAATAAACAACTATTTATTTCAATCGAATGACACATTTTGCTTTTAAATTAGACCTTTGTTTTCCAAATATATTTAAAGTAAATCTAAATAGTGGCATTTGATCTGTATATACTGTGTGTGTGTGCGCGCGCGTGTGTGTGTGTGTTTGTGTACTGTATAATATTGTTTTTTAGGTGAATATGATTATATTTACCTCATTTATCCATCCATCCATTATCCAACCCGCTATATCCTAACTACAGGGTCACGGGGGGTCTGCTGGAGCCAATCCCAGCCAACACAGGGCGCAAGGCAGTAAACAAACCCCGGGTAGGGCGCCAGCCAACCGCAGGGCACACACACACAAACACGCACCCACACACCAGCACACACTAGGAACAATTTAGAATCTCCAGTGCACCTAACCTGCATATCTTTGGACTGTGGGAGAAAACCGGAGTACCCGGAGGAAACCCACGCAGACACGGGGAGAACATGCAAACCCGGGTCTCCTAACTGCAAGGCAGCAGCGCTACCACTGCACCACCGTGCCACCCTACCTCATTTAATTTGGTACAGGTACAGATTTAGAATTTAATATTTACGTTAGTAACTAATAAGCATAAATGTTTTTATTTCATTTAAATTTAAACCTTTAATTCATCTTGTATAATAAAATTAATAAAATGTCTATTGGCATTCTGAAGAAGCCCTTAAAATAAAGAACCTCAATTGAACACTTTCAGGTGGTCATATTGAGCAGAATGAAGTCTTATATAACATATCACAGCAGAGACAGTGCAAGAACATGGAACAAATAACTGTGATGGCTGATTAAGGATGACTGCAGACCCAGCACTCCCACTCAAGAATGCCTAATAAAACAGAACAAGATAAAAATCAGGAGCATAAAGGGTACTTGGTTTTCCATGCAATTAGATTTTAGCAGTGCTCCATGTCAGATAAAGTCTTATCACTGACCAACAAATAGCCTTATTTTTCTCATTTGCCGAGAGACTTGCTCCTTCATACATTTAGATGCACACAGATTAATTTAAAAGGATGCAGACCGAATATCCTGATTTAATACTTTTTAGGGTGAGTACAATTCATAGCAAATTATAGAGACAACTGTAGCCTCTTGACACAGAATAGAAGGAGAACCTAATTTAAAGGAAAACCTGGGAATGCAGGAATGATGTATCACTAGAGACTTCTAAAGAAAATAAACACAATGTTATCAAGACCACAAAAGCCATTAGTCTGCTTTCATGAGACAGTTAGGGTTTTTTTCCCTCTCTATTCTCATTCTTCTACGTCGTTTAGAGCTTCAAGATTTCTGTTAATTGTGGACTAATTCAGGCAGTGTCTTCAGAGATTAAGTTATGCGATGAGTAATCTATTTGAAGATTTTGCAGCAGCATTTTCACCTCACTAATAATCGAACGAATCATTAGCTGCAAGATGAACGTATACTTTAAATGATGGTTTCCTGATGCCCTTGAGTCCATGTACCTTTCAGAAGAACAAAGCACGGATATGGACTGTCAGTTCATAATACCAGGATATTTTTTACCTGTGCTCTTTTGTCTTAATAAAATACACCATAATGAAAAAAATTGACTCCGTTTATTTTTTATAAATGTATATAATGAATTATATTAAGATTAGCTAGCAAAAAACAACACTTGAAAATTTGTTTTTTGGAGTGTGCTTATACATGATTAGCAATACAGAATAATTAAACAACATCCTCATTCATTTTAAACACATAGGGCATGAGGGTAGTATTAGACATTTTATGTGTCTCTTTTTATGTATTTTGGATCTTGATATGGGAGAATTCTTATCCTGACATTTTATTTTACTGCTTGGAATTAAGTTTACAGAGTTAAAATTTTATCTTCTTATTTTTCATTATTCAGGTGACCTTGAGCGTCATGCTGATGATGTCACAAAAGTCACAATATCAATTTGGCATTGATCACACTTTGCATTATCTCTTGGTGGATTAAAGAGCTTGTTAAAAAGTAACAGAGTAAGATACAGAGGACAGAAAAATATTGAAAAAGATGATCTGCTGTGGCAACCCCTAATGGGATCAGCCGAAAGAAGAAGTGTTTGTGTGCGCTTTCCTCAAGTAACTCCTAGTGGTGGGATTGTGTGTCTTGGTTTCAACCTCACTCTGATTTTGACTTCTAAGTAACGTCCTTTTGTTTCTCAGTTGGCTGGTTCTATTTTATCTTATTGTTTTGACCTTTTCCTTTCCCAGACTGCATCTCTGTTTTCATTTATCATCTC
The DNA here is from genome assembly GCF_900747795.2 of Erpetoichthys calabaricus. NCBI lineage: Eukaryota > Metazoa > Chordata > Cladistia > Polypteriformes > Polypteridae > Erpetoichthys > Erpetoichthys calabaricus. Next base: position 38,321,455 of record NC_041400.2, on the reverse strand, counting down.
CTGGTATTTTTGTGCTCCCAATAATATTCTGGTACTCCACTGCATCCCCAAAAATGACCAGGAATCTTATCTTTGGCTTTCTTGAGGAGACAACAAGTTGTTCTGTAGTGAAACATGTCAACGCATGCAGTACAAGGTTCACAATGCACTCTTCATCATCAGTATCAATGCACTCCTTCACCCATTTTTGACCACACACAAAGATACAGTATATGTGTGTTTGGTTGCAACCAAGGTTATTATAGTTAACGAAAACTAAAATCAAAACTGAAACTATTATTAAAAAAACATTTTCGTAAACTGAAATAAAATAATTAACAAAACCGAAATGAAAAACTAAAACTAAACGAAACTATTAAAGTAGCTGGAAAGACTAACTGAAATAAAATAATAATTTACTAAAATATTTTTAGTTTTCGTTTTTGAATGAATATTCTTGCCATTAGTCTTTAACCCTTGTAAGTTTTAACTCTAAAACAAAAAGTCATCCACCACGAGCTGCCCGCACATATTAATCCAGCGAACGGCAGCTGGTGACGGAGGGCGGCTGTTCACACAGCATTTGCGGTGACAGAGCAAGCTGAATACAGGTGCGTAAAGCGTGTGAAAAAGAAAGTGATTTACATGCCGCCTTTCTTTGCGCTTGTTGTATATCATGACATAATGCAAAAGGCTGAAATCAGAATGTGCTGGTCAACAAAACGTTTACCATATGGACAGAAAAATCATGAGCGAGTAACGTTTCAGTTTATTTCTCGGGTGACTGTTTTTGGTTGACAGCAATTCACCTGCCACTTCGCACAGGAGAAATCGAAGTATAGAGAAAGTATAGTAATCATGAAAAAATTCTCGATGAAAAAAATATTGACGTTATACACCTCCCAGAGTCCAAAAATACTGTTTTTCGGAATTGTGTGTGTGTGTGTACACGCGCGTGTATGTGTCTGTGTGTGTGTGTAAACACGATAACTCAAAAACACAACTAGATAGATGGATGAAATTCGGCATGCGGTTGTTACACCACAATTATACATCTGTATTAACTTTTGGGTCAAATCCATCACCCGGAAGTGGTACTTTACCTGAAGACATCCGATTTATTCAACATTACTTTTATAATAATTGTTCAATATATTATTAATTTGATTTGTTGGTGATGGTTCCATAATGTACATAATATATAAATCTAATCTTTGTCTTGCGGTTTACTCCTCAAATATCCATCCCCATATCTGAGTATACAAGAAAGTCGAGGGGAGACCACTCACAATTTTTGAAAATAAACGGCACTGATCAAGAGACTGACTAGGTGATCATACAAGATCAGCATATTGTTGCTGACCAATCACTTTTGCTTTAAAAACATTGTTTAAGAACAAAGCGATACAAACAAAGGTAGAGAGTCTGACAAGTGATGAAAAACGAAACATACTAATGTGTTTTTCCATTTATTCTATATTTATTAATTTCTCTTTTTTAGTTCATATTCACAACTCAAAATACCTAATATTATGAAAGTAATCCATTAGCAGAATTATATTTTAAAATATTTATCTCCCTTTTTTCAATGTTTCTCTCTCTCTCTCAAAATAGATAGTTGAAATATCATATACATTTTGTTCTTAACATCAGCCATACCATACATATTGCATACCAGGGAGTTTTCCTGCCTTACATCCAAACCTGCTGGGGTAGGCTCCAGGTTTCCTGTGATCCTGCTCTGGATAAACAAGTTTAGATAATGTACAGTATATATTATTCTTAATCTCAGATGCTGTCCCTGTTGTTTTGTGCCTGTCTGTATTCCTATTACCTACTCTTGCCCTGCTCATTATGGGTTTACTGTCCTTATGGTAGGCTATTCAAGACTCACCACCTCTAACCTTAACACTACATGCTTGTTTTTCTTTGTTTCCCTTAGTACAGCTAGGTGGGGTCTGCACACTGATTCAAGTCTAAGAGCCCTATTCTTCCTAAGCCCCTGTGATTTTCATGAGAAAATATTTTAAAAATTATAAAATTGTGTAAAATTATTCATATTCAGTATCTAGTTTTGATTATGCTTGTTTTTATCAGACAAAAACAAAACCAGATAGTAAACCAGGCAGTGTAGTAAGCTTCCACGAACATTAAACTCATATCCAAATCTGTTAAGTGTACAGTTCTGTCTGATATTGCCACAAAACTAACTCCGTAGGGGCTCCATGTCATAATTACTAAAACTAAAACTGAAACTAATATATATAAAAATAAAATAGAAATATCTTTGTGAAATAAAAACTAAACTAAAACTAAAAATACACGATGAAGGAAAACTAAAACTAAACTGAATTTCCAAGTAAGGTTTGAAAAAATATAGAAATAAAAACTAATATAAGAAGACAAAACTATAATAACCTTGGTTGCAACACTCATTTGCTATCTAAAACCGAGTATAACTAGGAAAGGTTAATCTTTAACACAGCAGGAGTACTAAATGAAGTAACGCCGTAATCTCCACCTTTTGTAATTGCTTTATCACAGCAGGTGTAACTGTGTTATTGGATCTCATAATAAAAAAAAATGACTCCCTGATTGGAAATATTGATGGTGTGGCATATGTGGTAATGGAGGGGATCCAGGGCCACTTAATTAATTCTGTGGACTCCTAAGGGGGGGAATTCCTGAAAGTACTTTCTAAAATCATGTTTGGGTGTTATAAATCACTCACTGCCTGTTACTGAGTTTATGAGAAAGCACTGTAGCTGACAGATCTTCACAGACTTGCCGCAACTAGATACTTGAATGGCAGCAGACTTCTGGCTTGGAAAGGAATAGCATTCTATAAATTGAATGGCAGCAGTCTTCTGGCTTGGAAAGGAATAGCATTCTATAAATTGAATGGCAGCAGTCTTCTGGCTTGGAAAGGAATAGCATTCTATAAATTGGGGGAATTCAGCAAAGACTTTTATAGGGCACAAATAAATCAGAGCCCCTTAATGAAGCTTGCCTACTTGGAGCATCACCTTAGAGGTAATAAAAGCTATGAACACCAAAGCTGATATCGTGATAACAGCAATATTCAGGTTGGAAACAGAGCCAGACCAGCTGCATCTTGTTCCCGTTTTCTTGTTTTGGTGTTCTTTCCTGTGCCCTGTCAAATAGGAAAGTGATGTTATTGGCCTTGTTAGGCTTTTAGACTGCACTGTTGCTATTTATTGTTCAATAGACAGGCCTGTTGTTAAAATGAACAGATTGCGCAGAGGGGGATTGAAAGAAGTTTTGATGAGGGTGCAGTGTAAAAGGAGTCAGCATTCAGATGTAAAGTATCAGAATGAAGCTGCAGCAGCCTTTCACACTGCGTATGTGTTACGAAAATTGACTACTCTGTGTTATGCTGGTCATAAGTACAAGGTGAGATGGCTGTGGGTTTGCAGAATGCTTGTCCATGGTTGGGTGCAATTCCTCTATTTAAACTAGATATATATTACACAATAGCTTTCTCAATAGATGATCTAATAAGTTGGAATATACAATAAATTACGATTTTGGCTTCAGCCCACACTGGAGCATTAATGTGACCAGCTGATTACCAAAGGAGAAAGCATGCTGGAGATAAGTTGCATGTAAAGACAATGCAAGTGGAATTACATTTGAAAAAATATCAGTCATGTACCCTGCTGATCTTGTGGGGGCTTCTTAGACTTCTGTGGACTATTTGCTCCAGTAATGGTCTGGATGGACTGCTGGCTGCCATATTACGTATCTGTTACAAAAACCTGTTTTTCTGTGCTTGTTTATTAAAGTTTGGACAGTGTGTTCACTTGGTATAAGGCACTTAAACCTTTGCACATTATGTATGCATTCTCCTGCAGTATGCCACCTTTCAAAATAAACCCACATTTCAGACATGATAGATAGATATGAAAGAAAATATAACATTAGAAAGAAGTAAGCCATTTAAACAATGGAATAATAGAAATGAGAGGGATTATACAAAAGAGAAAAATGAAGGGCACTGTATGACGAAAGATATACGTTAACGGCAGTTCATAATATAAAGGAAGGAAGCAATGAAGACAGAAAATCGGATTTAGATTTATTCCCAGTAATTGCTAGTGCAGAACCATAGAACATAACGTCTAGTGCAAATCTGGAAAAAGCAATCCTATTTATTAAACACTTAATTCATTAAATAAGGGACTTAATGAGTATGAGCTACTTTTTATTGTGTCCTCCTTTAGTGGAAAAGCTTCATTGTTTGTGCTATGTTGTCGGCACCCTGCTGTATAATAAATAGTTATATTTACATTTTCCTGGTATTATGGATAATGACATTTCTTTAGATTCATATATTTAGCCTAAATATCCACTAATTGAACTTCCAGCATTTTTTTCTTCATATTTTTGTCTGATGAAATTTTTTATTACAGTCCTGGAAATTTTTTTTTAATTAATTAATTATAATAATTAATAAATAAATTGTCTTTTAACCTTTTGTTTTGGCCTCTGTTTGCTTATCCGTGTGATTTTTTTTTTATCCTCTTATTTACAGCTCGAGTCTTGAACAATGTTTTAAATTTACCTCTAAAATTTAATAAACCCTTTATTGATTAATGTCTAATGTATTCCACATTTTAAAAATTCATCCTCTCTGTAGATGTTTTAAAACTCTGTTAATGTACTCCAGCTACTTTAAATTGTTGCAATTATAGTTACAGATACAACCCTGGTCATTGGCGCTAATTATAATGGAAATGTTCCTAGATAATTAAAATCCAGGGTTAATTGCAAAGGGGCACAAAGCATATTGTACGCTTCTTATTTTGGTATTGATATGGCTCATCAACAAATATTAACACCATTGCCATGTATAAGGAGCATTTCCACAGGTTAAATCTCAGCAGTTCCCTTTATATTCAGATAGTAGTTAAAAGCTGTTTTAAAGACATGGGTGCTGCTTGATTTGTAAATGTGTACTCTTATAAAAATTTAGAGCTATCTGTGTTGAACTTTTTTTTTTTTTACTATTTGCAAAATGTAAAATCAGCCTTCAGCTATATTATGCTCATCCTTCCAAAATGCACACCTTGCTGATGAATCATTTTGACTGGGTTTCTATGTGGCCTACGGTTACTGCCCAGTATTTTCTTGTACATTTTTTTAAATGTAGTACACATTTTTGAAATGCTTACTAGTCAAAATTATCACCATAATGGAATTAGCACTGGAGCACTGGGATGTCACAGATGGGAGAGGTGACGCGTGATTACAACACAAATGAAACCAAATTATTTTTGATTTTCAACAGATACGCCAAAGAGTGCATACATAATAGACATGAGCAAATGGAACAACTTCATTCTACACCACACAGTGCCATAATTCTTAACCAGCAGTAAGTCTGTAAAGAATACAGTCTCATAAAATACCTGCTTTCTTTTTAAACCTGTAACCACAAGGGGGTGCCACTGAGCCCCAAATCACATTCACAGGGTTACTCAACCCAACTCTGAGTTCAAATAAAGGATTTGTATTTGTTGCCAACCAATTCCAACAATGAACACAGCTAAGAAGCACACAATCATAAGATTCTTTTCTCTTCTGCAGCCCTCCTAGTGCGTGTTGCTCACTGACTCCCAACTCTGATTGCTGGAGGTGAGACTGCAGGCTTCTTTTAAACTGGACCCGGGTGTGCTTCTGGTGTCACAGCATTGCCCATCCAAAGCACCTCCTGGTCGTGTGGAAACCAGGGCAGTCCTCTCCTGATTATACCCTGTGGTGGCACCCATGCACCCCAACAGGGCTGCACTTTCTGACTCCAATCCCCATGCCACCCTATGGGTTTCCTAACTGCGTTCAGCACAGATGAACACTACAGCCTGCCATGTGGGGGGAATGAACTGCTCCTGGTATCCATGTTCACCTAGTCCATCCATTATGCTTCAGTCTATTCCTGGGTGAATATAGCATTAAAGCATTCTGGCCGGGTTAAGTCTTCACTCCTGCCATCCTTCCATTATGGCGTCCTGGCCAGGCAAGAAATCATCTTCCATTCTGGCCAGGATGCCTGTCCTTCCTTCATGGCACTTGCAAGCATTGTAGGCAATTCACCACCTGGTTTGTTTTCAGCCTAAAACAATTATTTGTTTTAAATTTAACATTATAGTGTTCAAATCAAATACTATTGTATTATTTGTTTTCTGCTGTAAAAATGTGTTGCTGAGCTTTTACTAGACCACTAAAAGACTATTTGATCACAAAATGTATATTGCAAATATTGTGTCATCTGCCAGACTATGGAAAGGTTGATAGCTGATTATCTTCTGAAATATTTTTAGCTTTTCCCTGAAATATGTGATGTTTCACAGTAGTTTTTTGTTAATAGTTTTTAGTGTATGAATCATTCTATAAATAAAGTATAGTTGCATCTTTATTAACATTATATTACTTTGTGTGTTTGCTGCTAAGTGTCATAAAAGATGTTAAAAGTAGAAATATTATAACACAATGCTTACGACTCAAATTATTGATTACTAAATTTATTGTAATTTAAGAAAAATAGCTTCACTTGCTGGACTATACTATAAAAAAGGTAAAATATGTTTCAGATTTTAAAAGTAGTATAAATAAATAATGACAACAGAAAAACAAAAGCACAATTGAACATACAACTTAGCGTACTATATGTTGGCTCTCAACATTGTTAAAATATTCTAGTGGTTCTCAAACAATCTGCCACTCTTATAAGGAAGCCTCATCCGACTATCTGGACTTCTGGGTGGAAATGACAAACAGACTGAAGGTATTCTTATCAATTCACCACCGAGGGGTTCATGCAGAGCAGAGGGTCATCTAGTGAAGGAGGATGGACAGATTATCAAACTCTTATACAATTCAATTAAAAAGTATACTGAATCACAGTGGAATTCATTTCAAAAGAAAAAGATTCTTTAATGTCAAAGTGAAAACCGATCTCTGCAAAGTGGTCTAAATTAATTACAAATATTAAACACAAAATAATGATTGCATAAATATCCATCCATCCATCCATTGTCTCCCGCTTATCCGAGGTCGGGTCGCGGGGGCAGCAGCTTGAGCAGAGATGCCCAGACTTCCCTCTCCCCAGCCACTTCTTCTAGCTCTTCCGGGAGAATCCCAAGGCGTTCCCAGGCCAGTTGAGAGACATAGTCCCTCCAACGTGTCCTGGATCTTCCCCGGGGCCTCCTCCCGGTTAGACGTGCCCGGAACACCTCACCAGGGAGGCGTCCAGGAGGCATCCTGATCAGATGCCCGAGCCACCTCATCTGACTCCTCTCGATGCGGAGGAGCAGCAGCTCTACTCTGAGCCCCTCCCAGATGACTGAGCTTCTCACCCTATCTTTAAGGGAAAGCCCAGACACCCTGCGGAGGAAACTCATTTCAGCCGCTTGTATTCGCGATCTCGTTCTTTTGGTCACTACCCATAGTTCATGACCATAGGTGAGGGTAGGAACATAAATATCAACCCCCTAAATCCTCACTAGTGCAGCCAACTGGTCTTAGAAGTCACATTTGTGTACTTAAGGGGCCTCAATTTATTGTTGTATAAGTGTACCTCACCTGGAAGGTCCAACTAGTGGCGAGTAGAGTGTCATGATGTAACCTACACAATTCAGACAGAAGAGCACTCAAAGCAACTCTGTGTAGAGATGATTGAAAAGCACAAGAGACCAATGAGAACTGTGAAGGAGTTTCAAGCTACAGTGGCTGTGATTAAAGAGACTGTACATACAACAACTGTTGTCTGGGTCCTCTATTAGTTGCAGCTTAATAGGAGAGTGGCAAAGAGAGAGTCACTACAAAAAAAAAGTTATCATTGCTAGAGTTTGCCAGAAGGCACATGAGAGACTCAGTTCAGCTGGAAGAAGGTTGTGTTGTCTGATGAGACCAAAAATTAACTTTGAGCATCAGACTAAACACCATTTTTGGAGTAAGCCAAACACTGCACATTATCGAAAGCACACCATCTCCCACCGTGAAGTATGGTGGTAGCAACATCATGCTGTAGGGATGCTTCGCAGCAGTATGCCCTGGAAGCCTTGTGGCAGTAGAAGATACAGTGTGTGCAGTAAAATACTGGGAAATCCTTTAGGGAAACCTGACTCAGTCTGCAAGAAATCCGCACTGTTAATTAAGATTTGTTTTCCAGCAAGAGAACAACCCAAAGCAAAGCTGCACAGACTTAAAAACAACATTAAACTCCTGGAGTAGCAGAGCCACAGTCCAGATTTCTGTCTAATTGAGAATTTGTGGGTTGACTTGAAAAAGCCAGTTAATGAAGATCCCCACATAACCTGAGTTCAGATGTTTAAAGCTGATAGAGACCTGTGCACACAGACTCAAGGCTGCCTAAGGTGCATCTACTAAATACTGACTCAAACTTCCATGGCCAGCTAAATCCTCCTCTCTTTACTATTTTCTCTCAGATTCTAAGGGTTTTGGAGGAAATGGCGACAACATTTTTTCTTCATAGTAACTTCATAATCTTGCTACAAATATGTGCAAATAGTTGGGTATTATTTTGTGTCTTCCCTTTATTTAATACTGTGAATGATGATATTTTATTTTAAGTGATATCAAATAGATAAAAAAATGATCACAAAAAGCATTATAGTGTCTTTTGAGTTGCATTTATTATGAATCTCTTGCCTACCTTTGTGGTGGTGTAGTTGCTATGTCTCTGTCACTCCAAAAGATGGCACATCACAAACGTTTGTAGTAGTAAAATGCATTGCATTTGTCTTTCCAACAGATGGCGCATCACAAACATTAATGTTGCTTTTACAAATCCCATACTAGATGGCATATAACGGGGACATATGCATGGAATGCTGAACTGCAAACGTTAACACTGAGGTCTATGTTGATTACTTAGATTTCAATCTGTCTTAGACGGGTAGAACAACTAGTTTCACATAAATTGTAAAAAGAAAGCAAATAGGGGTGGAAAAATATTATCACATCTCAACAGCCAGTATACTCCAGATAAATAAAAAAATGTAATTTCCCTGTTTCTTCATTTCCACCTTATCAAAATGTTAATTCATTTTTTTAAAAATCCATTGTATAATATAATGTAAAAAAAAAAAAAAAGCATTTTCAACATTTAATTAAAAAAGAGTAAGCCAATGCTGTTTGGTGTTTATGGATTGTCAGATATCAACAAATAACCTTGAGAGTGAAGCAGAAGAGAAACAATTAACAGTGTGACCTGTTTAACAGAAGTGAGAAAGTGCCATTGTTTTCATGTAAAGCAAGCCTATTTTGAATCAGTCAGAATATAATTAGGAGTCTTAAGGAAAGATGCATTCTGAGGTGTTTGGTTAGACAATGAAATATAAGATCATGATTGGATGCCTTTAAGAAATGACCCCAATTTAGCAGAGGCTCGAATTTCTTTTTTGGAATTTTAGGCATCTGCTTTCCTGTGTAACTGCTTATTTGTTTTAGTCGTCAATCATTTTTAATGATCAGTCATTTTTCTAACCTGCTAATTATTTTATTACATAGTCTTGCACATGCCTTCACATTTGTTAAAGTGTAACAATAAAGCTTTACTCAAATTTGGATATTTTTAATGATTACAAGTGTGATATGACCAGAGTGGCCTTTTTTAAATTTCAGAATTAAATTTGCATAAACTGTTCTGTCAGCAGTGCCCTGTATAAATTTCAGAATTTCCATTTACACAGACTGTGTGTGTCAACAATAAACTTGCAAACACACACCATGCTTACCTTGATAGATGTTTTGATGCAAGTAAGGCTGAAGCAAAGGTAAACAGAAAATATCTTATCATGGATGTTTAAATTAAAGTGTCTTAAGTGATAAACAGAAGATGCTTTGAAGTACAGTAACCAAATAAAACTTGAGTAATAAAATAATATGCTAACGGGAACTTACCTGCTACCTAGGGAAAGTATAAATATTATAATATTGACAGCTCAAGACTAGTAAATTGTGTTAGTGGAGATTAAAAACTGTGATTTACCCCCTTCCAAACAATCAAGGGGCTACTAGACATAAATGAGACATTTATCTAGTCATTCATTTTAATTGTGCTCTAAATTAAACTGGAGACTCAGGCTTCAAAGATTATATTTCATTGCTCACACCAGTGGGTGCAGAATTATTAAATATGTTTTTCAAGTACAAACATTTAAGAAGGAGGTATAGTAAAGGCTATTTTTGTATTAATTGTTACTTTAACCTTTTGTGATATTTTTATTTTCTTTTAACGTAGATGTTCATCGTTAAGCTTTATAATGTGTGTATAATTTGTTACAAGAGAACGTCCTCCTGGCAGCTGTCCATATCCAGAATTAGGATACATAAATAAGGGTTTGTTTATTAATAAGCTAGAGAGGGCTTTAAACACTGTCCGTGAGTCATTTTGCCATAAATTCATGAAATTACTTCTGAGGTTAGAGGTAATGGATTGTCACTGCTGCAAGGACACCATCTCCCTTCTAACCTCCCTGTACCTCAGGCTTCCAGTTGCTCTCGATTGACACAGACAGCATCATTCCTTTAGGCCTCCTCCTCAATTCAGTTCTCTCTGTTGGTCTTGAGGGCCCATGTCAGCCTCCTTACACTTCTCTAAGGCACCTTTTTCACAGGGTTAGGCAGGTCCAGCAATTATTGGGTTCCTTTTTTGTTTTTTAAACATCCTTGAGAAATCTCTTAGGTGTCCTCCCCAAGCACCACAATCCCCTCCTTTTGCACTTGTTTCCCAGGACAGGGTCCCGAGATAGAGAAACCTTAATTACGATTGGTTGTGCAGCTATTGTGATGCGTGAGCAAACTGTTGGCAGTAATTGAGGCAGTACAATGGCTGTAGAATTATGTAGCTCTTATGTCTGTCAAAGGATGACTGCAGTATGTTAAGCGGTCCTTTTAAAGAATGAAGACTACACCGTGTCAGGCTTCCAGATGGGTGTTGCCAAGCCATGATGGAGACAGACAGAAACATCAGGTCCCTTTTTATTTAGTTACTTGAAAATTGCATTTGCCAGAAAATACCTAAGCAACCAATCTTGTTACTACCTTTAATGTCTAGCTTAAACCTTTCAAGGCTGTTGCTGACATCAAAGGGAGGAAGGCTGAAACCATTTTTAAGAGTCAACAAAAGGTTCCCAGAGTTTAGTGTTTGATTTTACTCACTAGATGGCAACAAAGATTGCGAAGTGAACCGATTGTCACACATTTGAAGCCTCTTGTTTCTTTATGGTATGACATCCAATACTGGCACTTGTTACCATCAAAAGAAGTACTCCACAAAAAATGCTTTACTTATTGTTGATGTAAGATAAACATTTTGAAACAGAAAGATGAGCAAAATGACACCTTTTATTGGCTAACTAGAAAGATTACAATATGCAAGCTTTCGAGGCAACTCAGTCCCCTTCTTCAGGCAAGATGTCTTGCCTGAAGAAGGGGCCTGAGTTGCCTCGAAAGCTTGCATATTGTAATCTTTCTAGTTAGCCAATAAAAGGTGTCATTTTGCTTGGCTTTTCTCTACATCCATAATGGCTAACACGGTACAGCACCCTAGTACTACAGAAACAGAAAGATGTAACACTGAGAGTGCTGCTAGATCATGTCCAATTTTGACTGGATCACCATTGCACTGATTTGATTTGTTTTCTGCTGTTCCCATATAAGTGTGCTCATTTTTACAGATTTTGCAGGGCACATGTTTATTACCAGATGTAAAGCTGAAATGACCCCAAACTTTTAATCAATAATCTGCATTATTTTTCATCAATCTCTTCTATATCTAAAAATGTAAGTAACTTTACTATCGATCACATAATAATACATAACAAGGCAACTAATCAATAACAATTTTTGGCATTTATATTCATCATTGATTATTATTGATGAAATTGATAAGTTGTTGCAGCCCGTGTGTGTATGTATGTTGTATATATAGGAGAGGTAGGTGATACTTTCTTGTATTTTCAAATATACTGTATTTCAGTTAAATTTTCCATAATACTTTCAAAGATTTTATAGTTCTATACTTGAAACATATTTCACTTACATTTCTTTTAAATAAAATTCTTGAAGAAAACATCTTGTTATATTTGTCCTGTTTAGCCAAATAACCATATTGTTTCGAGTTAATCTGTGAAGTTTGTGTAACTTAGACAAAGTATTAGACTTAGGATATACTGTATATTATAAATCCCTCATAATTTAAAATCCATTAATGACTGAGCTTAATGTTGTAAGGTATTCCTTCTAGCATCAAGCTCGTTATTATTTTCTCTGTGAAGTTAAAGTTAGCACTTTAAGAAGCACTGTAATCAATCTGACCATTTGACTATCCCTGTTTTAATGCAACTTTGATTACAGTATTGATTCTTACTGTAATGCAGGCTAGTTTACACAATAGTTATCTGCAAAGAGTAGTTTTGTGATTTGTGATTATACCATTTCAGTTTATATATTGTAAATTTACCCTTTTTTTAATAAAGACAAAATATAACGGTGAGTTGTTCAGCCTTGAGCAGCAAAAAAAAAAAAAAGATTGAATAAGTTACACTGCCTTGTTCATTCTGTAAGCTATCTCGTTAACTTTTCTGTCATGCTACAGTTAACTTTCACTAAGGATGCAGGAGTCTATAAATCAATGGGAAAGAAAAACAAATTTCATATCTGAAAGAATCTTAAGTAAGAGATCGGCATATTTATGTGATCAAATGTGTATTCAGTTGAACAAATTAAAAGCAGAAGTAACCAAACTATAACTAACTAATTTAGAAGGAACAATAGATTTAAAAAAATCCATTGCAGGAGATGTTAAGGCGTGTATGGGCAGTGTCTGGCCATCCTTGAAACAGGGCAACAGTCGTAAAAGGCTACAATAGAAAATCAACATGTCTACCTCCCCAGTCACTGGGAAACTCAATCTCAGTGGCATTTTCTTAATTTTGGAACTGGATGACCCATTTCTCTGGGACACAAAAATCTCCAGACATGTTTGGCTTTAAAATGAAGACTTGCTCTTCTGTCCTTATTATACCCATTGTATAACATGACAGCCTGCTTAATCTCATTTACCTTTTACCACACCTGAGAAATTGACTTAACTTGTTTAATGTTGTCATTGCGAAAAGGTAAAACTGAAACAGAAAACACTACCTTACGTGTTAATCTACAGAAAACAAAGATAAAAAATTAAAGAGATGAATATTACTGCAGCTGACAGTTACCTCTTACTGTTATAGAGAATACAGCATATGTCAGTATCATACTTAAACTACTCTAATATAAGAACTATCGCACCCTAAGATAAATACTCATATAAGGAGTATTAAACATACCAGCAATGCTTTGAGTGGCTTGAACAGGAAACAGATGGATGAGGATTGAATGAATAAACCCAACCATGTTTCTTCCTACCAGTTGCTGCTGAATGCATCATCTGATGGTGACAAGTAAAAGGGTTATTAAAATAATATTTCAACTCCAGTACCACATAAGACCTGATCTGGCTCTCTAAGTAACAGCACAAGTACAGACACAAATCAAGTGTAATCAAGAGTCCTGGTTCGATCCCCACTTACTCCTATGTTTGCCGTTTTCAGTAGTAAGCTGCTCTTTTTGTTAATATTATACAGTAAACACATGCACTTGATTTGTGTCTGTACTTGCGCTGTTACTTAGAGAGTCAGATCGGGGGGAGGGGTGATGTTAGACCAGGTGAGCTCATTCATTGCCGCAGAAACAACGCACATGTTGATTTTTTTTTTCTTTCAGTACATGTGCCTTCCCTGTTTGTTTGTATATCTCTGCCTGTCTGTCTCTGTATTACGCAGTGCTCTGTCTGTCTGTGTGTTATGGATCTTGAAAAAAATAAGTTATAAGGACGGTTTGCTGACTTGGAGCACCACTGCCTTACTGTGCCACAGAGACGCGAGTTCGATTCCCAGCTTTGAAGAAAGTGTTTTTTTTTTCCTCAAACGGACATTGAATTTATAAATTGGTATGCACTGTAAATCGTTAACTTTAAAATGTCAATCGCGGTTATTTCTGTTGATTAATTCATGCTTTTTTACTTAGAGTCAGAACAGGAGCTTTTTCAGCTTATTCAGCTTCTGATCTGACTCAAACAGCGCCAGTATAACTTCACACCCAACCTGACGCTGTTCGTTTTCAAATAATATTGCATTACTTCGACGATGTTTTCTGATTGGTACTATTCGCGTCATAAAATGATTTCTTCAAAACGTCACATATATTTGTCTCTTTCTTTTTTTAAAATGTGTGTTGTAGCACTCAGCAACTGGCCACCTGCATGTTCTTGCGCACACTAAACAAGACAGCGCTATATGCAATCATCAGATTCAAATGTTAAGTTATATAGCACAGAATGGAAGTCAGCAGTTCTTAGCATTCCACCACGCAAGCTGTCATATCAACTGCCTACTGTAACTTGCTTTCTTTTTTCTTCGGTTATAGTCTTGAATAAAAGTGCACTTGTTTTGTTATACTTTTACATCAACATATGTTCCTGTGTTTGAGCTACATGGGCATGCTCAAAAAATACACATATAATGCCACGAAAAGTGCATGCAGACACTTCAGTTCGCAAGCATTGGTACGACAATGCAGTCACAAGTACACTGCAGAGCTTTAGCGTGTCTTTATGTGAAAACAGCATCAGATGGGGAGTGTCTGATGATTGCATATAGCGCTGAAGTTACTGCTCTTTACTATGCTTTCCTCTGCATGTCCTGGAGTACAAAAGAAACAGCACACAGCAACACGTGGGGACTGGCAATACTGGGGGAAAAAAACACGCGGTCGTATATATCGTGATACACTGCAGAACTATAGCGCGTCTTTATGTAAAAACCGCAGTGTCAGGTGGGGGGCGGTAGGGATGGATCCTGAACGCGACTGAGACAATGAAAAGTGAATTTTAAAAAAATAAAGCTAACCTTTACAAATATCATAAATTACACCAGCTGTTACAGACTGAAATCAAATGTATCTTTGTATTCTAAAATAGTGAAAATAAGAACACTTCTCAAATGGGAGTTGTGTAGGATCGAACTCATGACCTTTTTATTCCCAATCAGCGACTGATACTGTTACGCCACGGAAGCAGTGATAGTTAATTCATATCAATGTCTCACACTAAGGCGGGTTATTTTGGCGGTGGCTTTTTTTTGTACCTTTTGTGAAAGTGTTTCTTTGATATTTGGACTTCAGGCTTCATACATTATATAGTTTATGCCTACATTTTGTCAATTGCCACTAGAATATATAACACATTTCTGTTTTAACAATGTGTTTACACAGATTACTGTAGAAATGCAACACATATGAAATGCGTGTGTTTCAAATAACAATCTATTATTTCTACTCCAAAACTCCACTTCACTCCCAGATAATCAATCAAGGCAAGAGCTGGGAAAAGCCTGTTTACGTTCTAAGTCGTTGGGGGGATGGAATAGCCGGCTGCTGGCAGCTTGTCTTTATCAGTACATTTAGATGACAAAAGACGCTGGCGGAGAGGTGAGAAAGGTTTTAAGAAGCGATTTAAGGTGGGCCGGATATACGAGTTTTTTCGTAGGCTCTGGTAATTCTAGTGTTAATGCATAGTGTGGTTTGTAAGTAATGTTGAGTTCAAATAAGTAAGTAGGGCCTTGGTCATGTAAGACTTTTTTTAAAAGAAGGATTTTGAAATCAGCCCTAAGCTTAACTGGGAACTAGTGTCAGGACTTGAGTACTGGAGCTATGCTTTCATACTTCCTGGTTTGTGTAATAATTCTTTAGCAGCATTTTGAATTAACTGAAAGCTGCATAAAGAACAATTTGAGCAGCCATTGAATAATCTAATGTATTCCATCCTACTAGAAATAAATGTAGGAACTCTTTTCTCAGTATCCTACATATTTTGAAAAGAGCTCAATTTTCCAACATTTTTAAAATAAAAAAAAAAAAAAAAAACATTAGTTTTCTAATGTATGTTTTGACAGTGGCTAAATGGTATGCTGATTCAGTAAAACTAAATGGTGATTCCAATTGAGATAAAAAGTGACAGATTGTTGTTGCGGTTGGCATGTTTCTCATCAGTGATTAATTAAGGACTTCTGACAGTACTCCATAATTATATACAGGACATTTCTGTATGTACTGGAATAGATCTGATAAATAAGAACTAAACCAGGCAGGGACAGTGCCTTGTGAGTCCAATGTACTTTTCCAGCCTGTGAAATAAAATTGAATGGGATGGATGGATGGATGGATGGATGGTCAGTGGTGTCAAATGCTGCACTTAAATCTAACAACATAATTACTGTGGAATTTCCTTCACCAAAGAATAGAAGTAAGGAAAGGGAAGAAAGGAAACGTGAAAACAAAGTCCAGACTTTTGAATCAAAGGACCAGGAGGAGGAAACTGAAAGATAGTTCCAATACATGCAAAAGAATGAGCCAGAATAATTTAAATAATAATTATGGCAGTATGCGCCTGTGGCCAGTCCCATACCAACCCATTTTGAACTTCATATGCTGATGATTGGGGTGTTTCAGAAGGAAGAATGATATTTTTAAAAATTATATTCATGAATAGGGTGGGGGGATGAAAGGTCAAACTGCTACATTGAGTGTAGATTTAAAATGTTATAGGCTGCTGCAAGTAGGACAGAGCATTTTAACCAATTTTGTAAAAAGAACTATTTTTGTCCCCAGGGGGAAATTTTGATTTCTACAGAAGCTCTTTAAATAAATTATATGTATAAAAATTTAATATTATTACATATAATATTTGTATATAAAAATATATATATATATATATATATATATATATATATATATATATATATATAAATATATATATAAATATATAGTACAGTATATGTACATACTGTACATACATATACAGACACTCTATAGTCTGAGCACACTCCTGAATGACTAAAAAGAAAACGTTTAACTTGGCAGTTACAGTCCCAGTGAGGCATTATGCAGGGATGTTGCTGGTGGTATACAGGAGCACCAGTAGCCTTTCTAGACACTTCTATTGAATAGTTTATTGGCTGAAAGTCCTCCATTTCAGTGTGTCAGAGAGAGGATGTGCAGAATTGTTCATAATGGTACTGTTTTATTTTAATTCTCTCCTTTGCTTCTACCTCCATGAGATCCAGAGTGCAGTCAAGATGAGACAGCACCTGGGTTTGTATGTCAGTAAACTTAAAATCCATTTATCTGATTTCTAGTAGCTACTATCAGTAACAAGCCATAAGCCAGATCAAATCTAATCTTAATCAAGACTAGTAACTTGTAAACAAGTTCAGAAAAGAAATGAAAAACACTGAGAAGTACAAAACCTCTGTAAAAGACTGCTGCATGCATGGTGCACAGAAGATCACGGGGTAGTGTGTTAGACGAAAGATCAGTCTAATTCCAGATTGGACAGAAAAACTGTACCCAAGGGTATAATCCTGATTCTTGTAAGGTTAACCCCAGACCAACTCAATATAGTTCAATGAAGGGTCTTTTGGCAATTCCACAGAAAGCTGAGAGAAGGGAACAGACTTCAGACCATCAAAGGAGAGGTATGTAACAATACTCATTTTATTAATAGCCACACACGATCAGGAAGAGCAGGAGACCATAAGAAAAGAAACTGCTTTATAATTTTTACAACCCGGCAGTAGTTGTAGACAACAATGTCCTGCACTAATTTTAAAATGCCTATGTGAAGGTATCTAAAGGAATTTGTCAAAGTGATAAATGATGAATGAGACTACTGCTGGCAGTCCATTGAAAAGGAGAAGAGTAAATTTAGACAGAGGAATTTTATAACCAGACATGCCCTCATAAGAAATAAGCAAATTAAGGATATGTGAGATATCTGAGGGGGAATTAACAAGAAAGAAAAGGGTGAAACTGACATATAAAGAGATTTTTTGGAGGAAATGCTGTATATAATGAGCAGTGGCTAGAGTCTCAAGAAAAAGATAACAGTAAAGGGGGTAAAGGATGGCCTTGTTCAGTTCCTTTCTAAATGCAAAAGAGGAAGGAAGAGATTGATATTTGATTAGTTAGGAGTGACAGAAATTTGGTCACCTTTCATCATTGACTCTGCAGTCGATGGTTACTGCTGCACTGTTAGTGCTTGTGAACGGTAGCAGCTGCTTTTATTTGGAAAAATGCTGTCCTTGCAGCACACAGTTCTTTTGTAGTAACTATGATCTGAAAATTCTTACACTGTTCACTTTTTTTTCCTAGACGCTAAAGAGAGTAGGTTTTGGAAAACATTACATATTTACCCATATAGTTAAGCCAAATCTCATGCAGTGCTAAGAAAATAATTGCTTCTTGTTTATAGTAGAGAATTTGAAAGCCATTTTCCATATTTAAAGATATCAAATGGAGTATTATTAAAATCTCATTTTATTTTAAATCTTTTTCAGACACATCTGTGAGTGTGTTGAAATGCTCTTTAATAGCCAGATTATTCACAGAAACCCCTTTTCAAAAATTCCATGCAAAACTTTGGGCACCCTTGCTTAAAATGTCTGTTACTGTGAATAATTAAGTGAGCAGAAGATTTTGCATATCACTATATACTGGGATAACATATGTAGGTTTCTCTGTGAGTAACCCAATTATTTGGCCATGTAAACACCTAACTAGTTGAGGATTTAGTAGTCTTCATGTGTCTGTTGCACAGTTAGTCTGGGCAAGTTTTAGTGTCACACGCTTCCAGCGGCCGCAGATAGAAAATGGTGGTAGCTAGTGCAATTGCTCAGGTGATTGGTTCATTCCTTCTCCTGGCTGAAATGTTTTTTTTTTTTTTCTTATTTCAGAAATCACTAAATTTTTGTTTATGAGCTGAACATACTGTGCTAAGCTCAGCCATACAATCTCAGGAGCAGTATTGGGGTAGACCTATTAAAAGTAATGTTACGTAGGCCGATTAGTTTTTAAAATAACAACTAACCTAAAACAATATATATTTTATTGAAGTAAAAATCCTGCATTATTAATTTTAACCCTTCAGCACTGGGTATAAGACAAGAAACTAATGTACCAATATGCCACTCCATTCCAGGGCTCAATCATACATTCAGGCATAAAAGAGTGTGCTGCATGCAATCCAGTGAAAGATATCAATAAAGTGTCAATGTAGTTTTCTTCCTGCTATTTACTAAAGATATAGTATATTGAAACGATGGGATCTGGTGATGCCGTGGCCAATGTTACATACCACAAATCTTCGGGAGCTCAGAATAGGGGATCAATGTTGCATTTTTGACAAAAGAAACCTCCATACATGGACTAATGTATGTAAAGGGGGCTTATAAGAAACCAGCTTTTTTGCCTTAACTGGGCTAATCACCTTATTCCTGATTTGTGTGAGCATGTAAGCCCACTCAAGTGTTATCCAGTAAAGATTATTTCTGTTTTGTATAAAGAATTGAATTTCTTTTGTGCTTCCATTATCATGAAGTCATTAATTGTTTTTTCCCCCATTCAGTTGCCTTTGCTTTGAGAGAAACTAGCTAAAACTGAAAACTGATGAACTTAAATTTTGGTTTATAAATGTGCAAATGTGCAACCAAGAGCATAAACCAAGAGCATAAAAGGAACAGTGGCAGCAGCAGTGGAGAGCGGCCAAGCAAGGAGACAGTCTTCAATAAACTTCATGTGAGGGAGCGAAGGAGAGACATTGTGAAATGCAGTTTGTAAGATAATAGAATCACCAATGATGAAATGTCAGCCGAATAATACCATAATAATAACAAAAAACAAATCAAACAATATGAAGATATACTTTCATATACATATTGTCATGCAGTACAACCACCAAATGACGGTATTAAAAATGATATTAACATCAAATAGTCAACACCAAAAGCAGAAACACAAATGAATATTCATAAATTTCTCATTTTTGTTGAGTAAGCAAAGTGCTAAATCTTATGAAATTGACTCATCATAATAATGATGATGACTGTTCTTAAAGAGACATTTATACAAATTCATGCACTGTTTAAGTCACGTCAAAAAAAAAAAAAAAAACAACCAATTGGTCACTTGAGAACTCTAGTCTACAAGGCCCATGGCCGAAATGAAAAATTTACGCTGCCCATGTGCACTCATAAGCAAAGATATAACTGGAAAGCTTGTAGGGGTGATGGGGCTGCCCAGGTATCCCAGAAACAAGTTTGTGGTGCCAGGCATAAAGAGAACTTTGCATACTCCAAAATAAATATTTTTCTAGGTAAGAAATTGCATTGAGCTTAACATGGAAAATTGGAATAGTTTCATCATGACAACTATGTCAATGTTGCTATAGTCATTTTAAAAATAAGATCAATTATTGAGGGATGTTTACTGCTTATTTACTTTTTGTCAAACAGTGGCATCTTTTGTGAGAAGATAAGAGAGGGAAATTGGGATTCATCTCCCTTATAGCCACTCCTAATAGAGAGATGAGTTCAAATTGCTATTTTAGTTCCTCATGGAGATGAGTTCAGCTTGAACTTTTAGTGATCAGTTCCTTGATGCTGTCTTGTTTATTTATGGCCAGTCAGTTAATGGGGTAAAATGTCCACAAAAATGAGGGGAAGAAAAGCATTAAAACCTCTAGTCAAAAGAGAAAACTGATAAATCGTGTTAAAGATTCTTGAAAGTTCTGTTTGAACAAGCACTTTGTGATTACTATCTTTTATGCACTTCACCGTACATACTACTGGTAGTCTCAAGTACAAAATCCAAAGCCTTTAAAATGTTGAAGACCTTTATTAGCCCCCCCATATTGTCTTTTGCGTAAATTCACTTCTTTTAATTGAACTCTATAGGACATGCCCTTTGGATAATGGAAGCATATTGAAAACAAAAACCGGTTAAAAAATTATCCCTCACTCACTTAGTTACACTATAATGTGTGCATTCATTAATGGAATTGTTTGTGCAATATGGTTGTACAATTCAGGTTCCCACGTGAAACCATGGTTTTTTTTTTTTTTGGTTTTTTTTTTGCATAAATTCTTATTTATAAAACTCAGAACTACCTTTTGGGAAAAATGTGTTTATTATTCAATATAGAAGTATTGAGATAAGATGTAAAAGATGTAACAAGAATAGTTTCCATTATAAAAGAACTTATCTCTATAAAGCTGACAGTCCTTTTATTAAGTTTAAAATATTCAAAGTTTGTCTGCAGACAAAACTGAATTTTTCTTAGCTGCCAGTAAGTGCAATTCCCATTTGAATCTTTTGAAGCAAAAGGAGGACACTAAATAATAAGATGAATGACATAAGCATAATAGTATTTGAGTATATATACAGTGTTTACAGTGCATCCGGAAAGTATTCATAGCGCATCACTTTTTCCACATTTTGTTATGTTACAGCCTTATTCCAAAATGGATTAAATTCATTTTTTTAATCAGAATTCTACACACAACACCCCATAATGACAACGTGAAAAAAGTTTACTTGAGATTTTTGCAAATTTATTAAAAATAAAAAAATTGAGAAAGCACATGTACATAAGTATTCACAGCCTTTGCCATGAAGCTCAAAATTGAGCTCAGGTGCATCCTGTTTCCCCTGATCATCCTTGAGATGTTTCTGCAGCTTAATTGGAGTCCACCTGTGGTAAATTCAGTTGATTGGACATGATTTGGAAAGGCACACACCTGTCTATATAAGGTCCCACAGTTGACAGTTCATGTCAGAGCACAAACCAAGCATGAAGTCAAAGGAATTGTCTGTAGACCTCCGAGACAGGATTGTCTTGAGGCACAAATCTGGGGAAGGTTACAGAAAAATTTCTGCTGCTTTGAAGGTCCCAATGAGCACAGTGGCCTCCATCATCCATAAGTGGAAGAAGTTCGAAACCACCAGGACTCTTCCT
Organism: Erpetoichthys calabaricus; assembly: GCF_900747795.2. Lineage (NCBI taxonomy): Eukaryota > Metazoa > Chordata > Cladistia > Polypteriformes > Polypteridae > Erpetoichthys > Erpetoichthys calabaricus. The sequence goes on along the minus strand of NC_041400.2, from coordinate 38,299,542 downwards.
AGAGCTGTCCGGCCATCTAAACTGAGCGATCTGTCTGATGAGACAAAGATTGAACTCTTTGGTGTGAATGCCAGGCGTCACGTTTGGAGGGAACCAGGCACCACTCATCACCAGGCCAATACCATCCCTACAGTGAAGCATGGTGGTGGCAGCATCATGCTGTGGGGATGTTTTTCAGCGGCAGGGACTGGGAGACTAGTCAGGATCAAGGGAAAGATGACTGCAGCAATGCACAGAGACATCCTGGATGAAAACCTGCTCCAGAGTGCTCTTGACCTCAGACTGGGGCGACAGTTCATCTTTCAGCAGGACAACGACCCTAAGCACACAGCCAAGATATCAAAGGAGTGGCTTCAGGACAACTCTGTGAATGTCCTTCAGTGGCCCAGCCAGAGCCCAGACTTGAATCCGATTGAACATCTCTGGAGAGATCTTAAAATGGCTGTGCACCGACGCTTCCCATCCAACCTGATTGAGCTTGAGAGGTGCTGCAAAGAGGAATGGGCAAAACTGGCCAAGGATAGGTGTGCAAAGCTTGTGGCATCATATTCAAAAAGACACGAGGTTGTAATTGCTGCCAAAGGTGCATCGACAAAGTATTGAGCAAAGGCTGTGAATACTTCTGTACAGTACATGTGATTCCTCAGTTTTTTTATTTTTAATAAATTTGCAAAAACCTCAAGTAACTTTTTTCACGTTGTCGTTATGGGGTATTGTGTGTAGAATTCTGAGGAAAAAAATGAATTTAATCAATTTTGGAATAAGGCTGTAACATAACAAAATGTGGAAAAAGTGATGCGCTGTGAATACTTTCCGGATGCACTGTATGGAGATACATATGTTAGTTAAATTAAGTTGAATTTTGAATGAGTGCACTGCTGTAAAGAAGTGGGTTTTTTTTATATTAATAAAGAGAAATATTTTGTTCCACATTGTTAACTGTTAATTACTAATGAAGTATTACTTCTTAAATGTCATTCCATACTTTGCATATGTTATGAAGTCACTATGTAGATAAATAAATTGTTGCTGAAATTTGTCACATTATATTAATGTTCTCAATGCATGGTTAAGCAATTTATAAAAAAGCAACCACTTGAAATATATCAGTGCATGCTAATTCAGTCAAGATATACTCATTATTGAATCGAATCAGGGCATTGTGAATCAAAATCAAATCAAACTGGGACATCGGTGCTGATACCCAGCCCTAGTCAGCAACAGTACTCAAGTAGGCTGTGGCATTTAAACAATGCTTATTTGGTAGTGTCCCAAGAAAATATCCCTCACACCATTACACCACCAGCACCAGCCTGAGCCATTGATACAAGGCAGGATGGATCCAAGCTTTCATGTTCTGAACACCAAATTCTGACCCTACCATCTGAATGTCACAGCAGAAATTGAGACTCATCAGACCAGGCAACATTTTTCCAATCTTCTATTGTCCAATTTCAGTGAGCCCTGGCAAATTGTAGCCTCAGTTGCCTGTTCTTACCTAACGGGAGTGGCAATTGGTATGGTCTTCTACTACTGTAGCCCATATGCTACAAGTTCAAAGAGTTGTGCGTTCAGAGACACTCTTCTGCATACCTTGGTTGTAAAGAGTGGTTATCTGACCTTCTATCAGCTCATACAAATCTGGCCATTCTCCTTTGACCTCTGGCATCAACAAGGCCTTTTCACCCAGGCAACTGCTGCTTACTGGATATTTTCCCTTTTTCAGACCATTCTCTGTGAACCCTAGAGATGGTTGTGCCTGAAAATCCCAGTAGCTCAGCAGTTTCTGAAATACTCTGTCCAGCCGATCTGGTACCAACATCCAAGTCTGGAAAGTTAAAAATTTTCACAAACAGCAGTAACATTTTATTCCTTTTAATAATGGATTATATACTAAATGTACAGCGTAAAAAAATGCATATCTCAAAAACAATGGATGAAAGACACATTATGAATACATTTCAAAATTTCAACATTAAACAGTGCTCTTAAAACACAACTAAGTTGTTCTGTGGCAAAGTCTTTGTTGACCAGCATTATTACTTTTCACCTAGACCAACAACATTTTTGTTTAAAGGATATCCGTTCAGCTGTTTGCCACGTGATGCTGAATTCTGTATAACATGAGTGGCTTAAATTATATTCATGTGCAGTGTTTTTTCTTCGTACAGTAATATATTCCTCTACTTTGCCCTTTTGTATTATTAATATGTAGCCTTTGTCAGAATGCCTCAAATCTCCTAGACTTGGCTAGGGATCTGCACTGGCAATCGGAAGGTTGCCGGTTCGAATCCCGTAAAATGCCAAAAGGGACTCTGCTCTTTTGGGCCCTTGAGCAAGGCCCTTAACCTGCAATTGCTAAGCGCTTTGAGTAGTGAGAAAAGCGCTATATAAATGCAAAGAATTATTATTATTATTATTATTATTATTAAAGAATTAAGGTGTTGTACCATATAACATCTCCCCACCTTCCCTTCTACATGTATAACCTCAGGCAATTAGGTGTAGTAAAAGACAAGCAGGAGTTAAGTTTCAATTTCAACAACGTAGTATTGATAATATTCATAAATAATAACAATATGCAAAGTACATTTGAATACTGGCAACCATACAACCTGATAAATGATGACGTGTAGTTTCAGGAGGCAAACAGACTTGTTACTTACTTAAACTGTCTGTAGTTAAGTCCTCATTTTGTGGTCAGCTTTCTTCAGAACAGGCCGCATGCCTATCTCAATATGGCTGCCGAGCTGTGCTCTTCATTGTGTTGTCCTTTTCAGTTCATGGTGTGAGATGGTCTTTCATCAGTTTGGTAAAAGAGAGAAAGGGTGAGGTAAAGCAAGCAAACTTATAGGTTTTCTGTCCAACCTGTACAGCCAATAGGTCATCATGGTACTTAAAGGCATCTGACACAAGCCAGTTCCAAACAGCCATACTTCAGACCAATGGGGGAACAGAAAACATCTTCACACCTGCCACCCCCCAAAACCATTTGTTGATATAAAGTTTGCCAGTTAGGCAGCCTGACTTTCCTGTGGGGGTTGAGAGACTTCAGAGAAACATTTACCAAACTTGTTTGAGGCACTTCCCCTAACTCACAATTCACTTTCTTTACTTAGACCTGTTTTTGGGGGGGGACATGAATGCTTCTCACTAATGTAACACTAATATTACATTGCTTTGCCTAAGTTACAAATGAAGACATACAAAATATTTATCAACTTGTGTGCAAATTTTTACATCACAACATGCAGTAATTTTTCTTCATGGCTTCCCAGTTTCCTTATTTTTTTCTAATGTTGGGTTGCAAAGTAATGTGTGTGTGTTGTTGGTCTGAGGTTTGATACTGAGTAAATTTACATTTTATGCTGTTAATTAAACAATAAAGAGTTCCATTTTAGTAAGTCTGAATTAGTTTTTCTTATTTTTCTTATTCAAATATGAAACTATTTACAGATAACATTGATAGAAATTGTTAAGGATTTAGGGAAAATTAGAGAAGGGAATGACCACTCAGGTTGGAAGCACAGTATGCTGTGTATAGTGTGACTTGTTAAATTAAAGTAGAATTTATTAATCCACAGTAATCTGCACTAGGTATACTTTATGACATACAATCATGATCAATGAATGACCTTGGCTGTCTTATTCAATAAGATTCTTATCAATGTAATTGTTTGCCATTTTCTTTCAAGTTCATTGTAATATATGAGTGAGTTCATCCATAGTACATCACTTACAATAAGTGGAAAAATATCTGCTGATGGAAAATTTTGCTTGTACATTGCACATGACAGAATTATTCTAATTTGTTGATGATTTTTAAAACCTTATAACGACTAAAAGATTAACAAACTTTTGTCTCAATTTCTCTTTCAGGGCAGCAGAAATAATCTACTCATTCGCCCTGGCAAATGTTCATAAGTTTTCTAAAATGGAAGTGTTCCCATCCTCAGAGAATTATAAGATGCTAACAGAAGCAAGAAGAAATTTGGGCCTTTTCCAGCATCATGATGCTATTACAGGAACTGGGAAAGACTGGGTTGTTGTTGATTATGGTACAAGGTGAGAGCATCTAGTTGTTGATATGATTTTATATACTACACTTAGACCAGTATATATGTGAAGTATAAACTGATTGAAACGAATCATATGTACTGCCGGCATTGTCTGCATAGGAAAGCTTTAAGGTATTTACTTCCCATTTGGAGAATTCAGATTTCAATCTATGCTGTTCAACTCTCATTTAGTTGTTAATTATGTTACAAGTGTGTGCCTGTGTGTAACAAATCTATCTATCAATAGTAATATAAAAATACTGTAAAATATGAGAATTGACAAGATAAAATGTTGGAGAACCTCCAAGGCTAGTCCCATATAATTGGTGGGGGAAAAAGCACAAAAGATGTCAAAAGTATTAAGTGGTCTTTTCATACTGAAGTCAAACATGAGAGTGATTCAAAATGGGGGTGATACCCCTTTAGAAGAAGCCAGACCAGAATGGGCAGGGCCAGGAAACCATGACCCAGATGTGATGTCACTGGGAGTGCCAATCGTCTGATCTGTAGAAGAGAAAGTTTGAAGAAGCATTACATTTGGGGTTGCATGGTAGCCTCCAGTGTCACCAATTTACATTTTATTGAAGGCATTTTGAATTACCATCTGCTGTCAAACTGCTTTGGCGTCACTACATTTTCCAGCAAGATAACGACCTCGAGCTCACAAGCCTTCCTCACCAAAAAAAAAATGTGGGAGACACTCCAGCACTTTCATCAATTCTGGATTTCAATCCTATTCATCACCTCTGGGATGAGATATAAAGGAAATGTCCAGCAAACCCACCAAGCAACAAACAGAATTTGAAAGACGTGCTCCAGTGCACATGGGAGAGCCTTGACCCAGCCATTTGCATCACCCTTGGTGAAAGCATGCCCAGGAGGCTGAATGCTGTTACTGCTGCCAAAGTAGGGCCTACCAAATACTAAGCAGGACTTTGACAAAACTCCAATGGCCAGGTTTACAAATAATTGTTTGAAGGCAGTAAATGACATAATTTGAAAACACTTCCGGAACGTAGTATGTTTTGAGTAAAAGTTTTTCTTGTTTCTTTACATAACACACAAGTTATTGTGACATTTTAGACAACTTGTAAGGTTTGTTGTTCAATAGTCTCAAATTTCATTTCCATTTTTTCACAGTGTACAAATATTTTTTTGCTGCACTGTATATCTGAACCTATATATATATATATATATATATATATATATATATACACATACAGTTAGGTCTTTTTTCTTTTTTCTAATTTTGATTCTGTACATTACCACAATGAATTTTAAATGAAACAACTCAGATGCAGTTGAAGTGCAGACTTTCAGCTTTAATTCAGTGGGGTGAACAAAACAATTGCTTAAAAATGTGAGGCAACTAAAGCATTTTTTAACATAATCCCTTCATTTCAGGGGCTCAAAAGTAATTGGACAATTGACTCAAAGGCTATTTCATGGGCAGGTGTGAGCAAGTCCGTCGTTATGTCATTATCAATTAAGCAGATAAAAGGCCTGGAGTTGATTTGAGGTGTGGTTCTTGCATGTGGAAGATTTTGCTGTGAACAGACAACATGCGATCAAAGGAGCTCTCCATGCAGGTGAAAGAAGCCACCCTTAAGCTGCGAAAACAGAAAAAACCCATCTGAGAAATTGCTACAATATTATGAGTGGCAAAATCTACAGTTTGGTACATCCTGAGAAAGAAACAAGCACTGGTGAACTCAGCAATGCAAAAAGACCTGGAAATCCATGGAAGACAACAGTGGTGGATGATCACAAAATCATTTCCATGGTGGAGAAACCCCTTCACAACAGCCAAGAAAGTGAACAACACTCTCCAGGGGGTAGGCGTATCGATATCCAAGTCTACCATAAAGAGAAGACTGCATGAAAGTAAATACAGAGGGTGCACTGCAAGGTGCAAGCCACTCATAAGCCTCAAGAATAGAAAGACTAGATTGCACTTTGCTAAAGAACATCTAAAAAAGCCAACACAGTTCTGGAAAAACATTCTTTGGACAGATGAAACCAAGATCAACCTCTACCAGAATGATGGCAAGAAAAAAGTATGGAGAAGGCGTGGAACAGCTCATTATCCAAAGCATATGACATCATCTGTAAAACACAGTGGAGGCAGTGTGATGGTTTGGGCGTGCATGGCTGCCAGTGGCACTGGGACAGTAGTGTTTATTGATGATGTGAGACAGGGCAGAAGCAGCCGAATGAATTCTGAGGTGTTCAGAGACATACTGTCTGCTCAAATCCAGCTAAATGCAGTCAAATTGATTAGGCGGCGTTTCATGATACAGATGGACAATGACCCAAAACATACAGCCAAAGCAACCCAGGAGTTTATTAAAGCAAATAAGTGGAAAATTCTTGAATGGCCAAGTCAGTGACCTGATCTTAACCCAATTGAGCATGCATTTCACTTGTTGAAGACTAAACTTCAAACAGAAAGGCCCACAAACAAACAGCAACTAAAAGCCGCTGTAGTAAAGGCCTGGCAGAGCATTAAAAAGGAGGAAACCCAGCATCTGGTGATGTCCATGAGTTTAAGACTTCAGGCTGTCATTGCCAGCAAAGGGTTTTCAACCAAGTATTAGAAATGACATTTTATTTCCAGTTTTTTAATTTGTCCAATTACTTTTGAGCCTCTGAAGTGAAGGGATTTTGTTAAAAAAAAATGCTTTAGTTGCCTCACGTTTTTATGCAATCGTTTTGTTCACCCCACTGAATTAAAGCTGAAAGTCTGCACTTCAACTGCATCTGAGTTATTTCATTTAAAATTCATTGTGGTAATGTACAGAACCAAAATTAGAAAAAAGTTGTCTCTGTCCAAATATTTATGGACCTAACTGTATATAATACATCTAACAAATAAATAACAAATCCCATTAACGGCTTTTTAAAGAGGGGATGCTGATTTCCTAGGACCACAATTTGAGACCCCCACAATTATACTATCATCTAAATTCCTCTATGTGACTGTCAATGGGATGTTGTTCTATTTAAAATTTCTTTTATTTTGTACTATTGATTGTATGCGCCATTTGTTAGAATTCGAAATGCAATGCATTTCATTAGTACATGTAACTAGCATGTATTGCAGACTGCAGTCTTTGGAAGTGTTTGTACTATAAATTAAAAAAATAAGAGGAAGAATATCTCTGTTGTCCTAATTCAAAGCCAACACATCATCTCTCAGCAACTGCAATGCAGCCTTTCTGGTCACTTAGCCGTCACTTTACTAGAAGTGATTAGAAACTGCTAGAAACAAGTGGTAAACCCTTTAACAGATGTAGTGTAAGTGTCTAGTGTTTTTTTCTTTGTTTTTGATAGATGAAGAACATCATCTTCTTGGCTTCAAGTGTTAGATGAAGAGTAGAAATAGTAGAGATGTATAGCAGATTGGAGTTGGAAGAAGAAGTATTTAAGGTGTACCCCCTTGAGAAATTGAATTCTGTGCTCATTTGTTCTCTCAATCTGTACAAAGCTTTTTTTTTTTTTTTTTTTTTTTACTGTGCTCTCCACTGAATGTAATTAAGTTCAGGTAAAATGTGTTTCAGTAAAATATTTGTAAGTAACACTCATTGTACTTTATGTAGGAATCATACAATTATATTATTCTTATAGGTTTATCATTTGAACCGTGTGTTGCTCAGCATTTTAACACCATATGTTTCAGGTATAAGTCAATTACGTTGTTGTGCATGATGCTTATTAGAGATTACATTTCAACAGGCACTTCCCCAGAGGCTACTGCTATGTGTGAGTGTACTCGTTTCATTACATGTTGTCATAAGGCTTGGATTTCAAGTAGATGGCTTATTGCCTTATTCAAAATATGTGAAAAGTGTACAAATAGCAAAAATATTTTCTAATCAGATTTACTGTATTTGTTTATTAAGTGATTTATGTTATCCCACACCACTAAATTAAACTACTTTTTTTTTTAGTTTCTGAAGAAAATATTGGGTAGCTGATATTGTACTCAGTTACAAGTTTAGCTGTATATCTTGTGTATTTTGTGTATATCGTGTATTTTAAATAAAGGCCAGAGTGATGTAGGTCGCAATGTATTAGTTCTGCTCATTATAATGAAATGTCTACAAATACGAGATATGATGCTTTAGTTGAGCTATACAAATTTTAGGTTAATGCTATTTATCCATCCACACAAAAAATAAAATGACTTAAGTTTTGTTATTCTGATCCTAACATAGATCTAAAGTATATGCTAAACTTGCTAAAACCTCTCATTCGATTATCTAACTCAATCGTATTACAAATAAACAGAATTAAAAGCAAATGTTACTGAGCATGACACAAATGTTTTTTATGTCAGAAGTAATTCCTAATTAACCACCGTTGAGTTTCATGTCAATATAAGGCAATAGCAATGGGTTTTTCAACCATTGTTTCAGTGCTGATATAAAATCTAAAACGCATAACAAAACAATTTTGTTCAATTCTCAACCAAAACCAAAAATGTGCTAAAAACATACAAAAAGTTTTAATTGTACTTTCAGTTTAAACCAAAGCCAAAATCAGTCTGACTGTTCTGTACATTTTCTTTTGTTGTTTCAAGAATCCAAATTAAAGATGTGACTTTTAAGTAATATGTAAATATGGTGAAATGGGGAATTGTTTTATTTAACAGCTGTAGTCTAAAGAACTGTAATCGATTATGATAGGCAGCCAACATACCTCTTATGTGCTTACTTTTAATTTATGTAGAATCACTTTGATTTCCAAGTTTATCGTGCAAAAATTCATCATCAGTTTTAAACGTGTTTATTACTTGCAGTAGGCATAGTTTCCCCCACTATAATATTACAGTGGTATGGAAAAATATCTTAAAGGCAGAGTCGCGTTGTTAAAGGAATACTCTACCCAAAAATGATATTTTTTAATATGTAACATACCACATGTAATTTGTAGTGATGGCCAAGAAAGCAGTGTACATCATAAACAGGAAAACACATTCCATAATACTGTGCTTTTGAATTGAACACAGGAATCTTAACCAATGAATTAGGGGAGAGGCAGATATTTGATTAAAAAAAAAAGTGTTCTGCCATGATGGAAAATACTGCAAGCCAAAAGGCTAAGAGGATGAGCCAAGGCATTAAAGAAAAACTAATAAGCTACAGACACAAAAAGTCAAAATGTTAACCAAAAGTTGGAGTCAAAAAACACACCAAAATCTAAGCCTCTTAGGAGTCTTGTGCGAGCTAAAACGTGAAATGTTTTCTTATTCAATCCACAAACATGGATGCTACTGATAGTGCACCGTCACCTAAAATTGGAAATTGCCTGTGATGTCACACAAATACCTCCTGATCACAGGTGGAAGTAAAGGTGTAAACAACATACATGATATGGCCAAGACTATAAAGAAATACACACTTTGGTGTGGTGTGAAGTATTAATAAAAAAGACCCAAATAAAATCGAAAAAATTACAATGTGAAGTAAAAAATAAAGAAAATACAAGTGTAAAATAAAATGTTATAAGTGGCATAATCTTAAAATCATGAGAGATGATTTTGCTCTAAAGATAATTACTGCAGTGCATTTTCAGTGCTACAATTTTAGCTTTTAAAAAGGTGCTCATCAGCACCTTGTAGACGCTGAAAACACTAAAACTAAATTGCTGGGAAGCTTTTTGGTGGCATTTAAAAATTATAATGACAAAACTACAAGGCTTTGCATTTTAAAAAAGAGTCAAAAAATAATGTGGTCACAATGCATGATGTTACAAAAATGAAAATAGTGAATTTTTATTCCATGCTAAAAAGAAAATAAGTTTGCAAACTTGAAATTTTCATTGGAAAGAAGGTAACGAAGGGTAAGACAATGTTCTGCTTTTAACTTGGAATACATGTTCAATATGTTTGTTTTTTTTTTTTGCAGATGTTGGCTTTTTCTAATTTGTTAGAAGTAGCGTTTTTTTTTAAATAAAACATCCAACTCGCCATATTTTTTTATCATTTGAATTCATGCAGTATTCAAATACCATTCCAGTTTATTACACAGTACCTCGATTTGTAGAAATCTGGTGTTCATCACAGTCCTAGGCAAAGGTCAGGTGTAGACCAATCCTATTAGCCATCATGATTTCCATTGTGGTCAGCGCCTGTCATGCATGTCTATAGATTTCAGAAATATTCTTCAAATTTCGTATTTCTTATACAAGTTTGATTATTTAGTCAGCAGTGAATGGTCTCTGCCAAAAAGTAAGTTTTCACATATCTATTGTGCTAATACAGAAACTAAACTGAAAATCACCAGTCCGTTCATCCATCTGTCCACTCGGGCATCCACTCAAATATGTAAATGTAGCCAACCTCTAGATCCTGAATTCAGACTTAAATAGGATTTTTTTGGTCTCTATTAAAAAACATGTGAACTAGTATTTTAGTATTGTAATTATATAAAATGATATTCTTTTACAATTTCTAAAATTTTTTCCCATAGAAGCTTTTGCAGTTTTTTTTTCTTCTCATAAAATGTTAAGTCACAGTGGATTTAATTGGGCTTTTTTGACACTCATCAGCAGAATAAGGCATTTTAACGTGAACGTGAAAACAGATCTCTGCATAGTGACATAAATTAATTTCAAACGTAAAACACATAATAATTGGTTGCCTTAGTATTCACTCCTTCAAGTCAGTGTTTAGTATGTGCACTTTTGGCAGCCATGACAGCCTTGAGTCTGTGTGTATAGGCCTCTATCAGCTTTAAACTTCGGGGTACTGTCATTTTTTTTTCTTTTATTAATTCTTCTTTGCAAAACTGCTTAACCTCTGTAAGTTTGCATGAAGATTATATTTGAATAGCTTTTTTCAAGACCTGCCACAAACTTTGAATTGGACGGAGATCTGTACTCTGACTCAGCCACTCCAGGCAAATAACATTCTAGCTTTTAAAACATTCCTGTTTAGCTTTGGCTTCATATTTGGAGGAGTTGTCTTGCTGAAAAACAAATCTTCTTCCAAGGCATGCGTTTATTGCAGGCTGCATCAGGTTTTTATCCAGAATTTCCCTGGATTTTGCATTCATTTTACAAGCCCAAGAATCCACACAGCCTGATGTTCCTACCTCCATGTTTCATGGCAGCGGTGGTGTGTTTGTTATTGTGCAGTGTTTGGCTTACCCCAGACATGAAATATATAGTAGACTGATGGCCAAAAAGTTCAGTTTTGGTCTCATCAGACCATTCTTCCAGTTGACTTCAGAGTCAGTTGACTTCAGAGTTCTGGCAAACGATACCTGAGATGTCATGTACGTTTAGATTGGCAGTGGCTATTCTCTTTGCCACATAAAATTGTGATTGGCAAAGCACCTGGGCAACAGTTCTTGTCTGCACAGTCTCTCCAATCTGAGCCTCTATACCCTATAACTCCTTCAGAGTTCTCGTAGGTCGCTTTACGGTGTCCCTCACTAGTCATCTTCTTGCAGGATCACTCAGTTTTTGTGGATGGCCTGCTATAGTCAGATTTGCAGCCATTCCATACTCTTTCCATGTCTTAATAATTGATTTAACTGGACTCCATGGATATTCAGTGACTTGGCTATTTACTTGTGTTCTTTCACTGACTTGTACTTTTTAATCACCTTTAGTGTGGTTTGAAATGTTCTTTTGTCTTCATTGTGCATGTTATGCCACCATACTCACTCACCACAAGTTGGACCTTCCGCATAAGGTCCATTTACATATATTACAATGAACTTTACACACTTAACCTGTGACTTTTAAAACCAATTGGATGCTGCAGTGATGATTTTGGTGGGCCATATTAAAGGGAGTGAATACCTTTGTGATCAGTTCTTCTTTAATATTTGTAATTAATTTAAACATTTTGCACTTTGACATTAATGAGTTTTTTTTTGGGTTGACCAATGAAGAAAAAAAAAAGTTCACCGTTATTCATTGTTGTATAACAATAAAATATGAAAACTTCCAAGGAGGTGAATACTATTTATAGGTACTGTATACCCTTATCCAGAGAGGACACTGAACTTCAGGTGGTATTTTTGACTTATTTCTGAACCTTTAGCATCAACAGTAGTACTATACTGGTTTTCTCCAAGTTATGCATAATCACGTAGTTTGTTTTTTTCTGTAGGTGCAAAATTAGGACAGCTTTTCCAGAACCTACCTAAATTCTTTTCAAGTGTGTTTAAGCCGATTGCTTGTATCATTTTTTTGTCAGTATGTTATCATTCTTTGCCAAAGTATCTAACACCAGTAATTAAATCTGCTTGTACTTGCAGCGTATGGTGTGGTGTTTACAGAGTAATATTGAGTTTTGAAGACATTCAACATTGTATTATTTTTCTTATCTCCATTTACCTTGATTTATAAACATTTTTATGCTGTAAATTGTACATTTGCAAATCTGCTTTCTGTCTTTTCTTTGGTATCAAGCTCAGAGTCTTTGCAAAACACATTTATCTCGTTTTTTTTTCACAGACTCTTTCACTCAATCATGAATCTAAAGCGTGTGATAATTGATTCTGTTCACTTCCTGATTCTGAGCAGCAAAGGCGAATATAAGCACAACCCTTCAAGTATGTTCCTGCAAATGGTAAGAAATCGTGAAGTGGTAAGTAGTGAAATGACACAAACTCCAACAAGCCCAAAATACTCTAAAACTAGCAACCATTGTTTGGCATTTACAGTATCTAGCTGGTTGGGTCCTTGATTGTTTGTCCCCTTGTGTTTCTTGCCATAAAGAATCTTTGGAGATAAAGGGTGGCTGGGAACCACAAGCATTTCCCTGTGACAACACTTAGAACTCTGGCTGTAGGTTCATTGATCTTCAGCGGACAAGTTATGTGCCAGTGTGTGTATGTGTGTGTGTGAGACAGTCATGCGCATTAAGAGCTAGGCTGTGTCACATCAAAATATGTGGCACTAATGCTTTTCTTTACTTTTTTCCTTTTTAATCCCTAATTCTGAAGATCTACATTTTTGCTGCTCACGGAGCATTTTTTGCCAATAATTCTCTCATTTAACTAAAACCTTGTTTTCAGAACATTACCCAGAAATTTATGAAAGGATTACCATTTTTGAATAGCCTTTGGCAGTACTGCTGTTGCTGCTACAAAGGACGAGATAAGATGTACAGGTGGTACTTGCTCTACTTTTTCCAGTGCTGCCAAGGCATGCTGTTAAAAGATAGACATTCATGCCCATGGCAATGCCATTATTCGACTGCCTGCTGTTGAATGTGCAGAAATGCAACATTGGAATGAGAGCTCTGGTTTTAAGTACTGTGAACTGAAACACAGAATGCCCTTCAGGTCTAGACACCCAACTTGCAGCTTAATGATCATGATGGGTGGCGCATGTTATGTTGTTTTAGTTCAGTCTTTAAGTAACATTTGAAATCTGTTTCTTACAGATATATGTTTAAAACTTAAAGAATACATTTGACATAGAAATAATCAACAATTGAGTCCAAATATTGTCAAGCAGCATACACTCACAGACCCAGGAATTCTTTTTGATAAAAACATAGTACAGTTTATTTAATTGGACTTTTTTTTTCCCTTTGGTTCCAATTTATTTTTCTGTAGTTGAGAAACATGGAGTTTGCATGTTCTTCCCGTGTCTGTGTGGGTTTCCTCCGGGTGCTCCAGTTTCCTCCCATAGTCCAAAGACATGTAGGTTAGGTGCATTGGCGATTCTAAATTGTCCCTAATGCGTGCTTGGTGTGTGTGTGTGCGTGTGTGTGGGTGAGTGTGTGTGTGTGCGCGTGCCCTACGGTGGGCTGGCGCCCTGCCAAGGGTTTGTTTTCTGCCTTGTGCCCTATGTTGGCTGGGATTGGCTCCAGCAGACCCCCGTGACCCTGTAGTTAGGATATAGCGGGTTGGATAATAGATGGATAGATAGTTGAGAAACATCATGTTTCACCTTCTAGCTCTCAACTCCTCTGCCTCTTTCCTGCACTGCTGTCTTGTAATTGTAGGTGGCATCGTGCTGCTCACTTTACTTGTCTGTGCACCTGCCATGTCTTTGTCTTTAGTGCTCAGCTAATCCCCACGTAACTTTGGGGCTTACACCGATTGTACCTGCTGTATACTGTGTTAGCTTCCATACCGTGCCTGTATAGGACATAACCTTGTTACTGTCTTCAGTGTCCTACAGCAGGCTTTTATATCAGTGCTGATTTACTAAGATTAAAAAATATATTTCAGTAGCAGCAATAAATTTTTTTTTTGTACATTTACTAACTTATATTTTCTCATATGTCATTTTGTGTGCATGCATATGAGAAAATGTACTCAATGGCCATTATAAAACTGCATTTCATTTAGTAGTGCAGCCACAAAAACCTGAATTAAAACTTTTCAGAGATGCTCAGTAGATATCTCTACAAAGAAAGAACAATGTTGTACCACGCTGTGTGAAGTGTAGCCACTTGGGCTGAACATGTTTTGCCATTTCTTTTAAACACTATGTATGTCGGTTCTTTTTCACAATAGCATATTATTAATTCTTTACATTTATATATGTATGTTGGTTCTTTTTCACAATGGCACAATAAAAATAATAATTCTTTACATTTATATAGTGCTTTTCTCACTACTCAAAACACTTTACACAGTTAGTGAGGAGCCACTTCAGCCACCACTAATGTGTAGCCTCCTCCTGGATGATGTGACGGTGGGCATTTTGCACCTGTATGCTCCCCACACATTAGCTGTTAGCTGGTGAAGGGGTGAAAGATCCATCCATCCATTATCCAACCCGCTATATCCTAACTATAGGATCACGGGGGTCTGCTGGAGCCAATCCCAGCCAACACAGGGCGCAAGGCAGGAAACAAACCCTGGGCAGGGCGCCAGCCCACAGCAGGGCACGCGCACACACACCCACACACCAAGCACACAGGAGGGACAATTTAGAATTGCAAATGCACATAAACCTGCATGTCTTTGGACTGTGGGAGGAAACCACAGATGAAACCCATGCAGACATGGGAAGAATATGCAAACTCCACGCAGGGAGGACCCGGGAAGCGAACCTGGGTCTCCTAACTGCAAGGCAGAAGCACTACCCACTGCACCACTGTGCCGCCCGGGGTGAACGATAGTTAGCCAATTAGTGACAAGGGATGATTTAGGGGCCAGAATGACTAGGCCATTGTGGGTAATTTAGCCAGGACATTAGGATACACCCTACTCTTTACAAAGGATGATTCAGGGAGCTTTAACGACCATAGAGAGTCAGGACCTCGATTTTACATTGCATGCAAAGCATGGTGCGATTTTTGCAGCACAATGTCCCCGTCACTGCACTGGGATCCACATTCAGACCACAGGGTCTGGCCTCACCAACACCTCTTCCATTAGCAACCCAGGTTTTTCCTTGCATGTCAGATTAGTCCAGCAGAAGTGAGTAATTGTCATCTTGTAATGCTGATCATTTGACAGTTTGTTACTTACAGAGCCATTCGTGAGTTTCACTTTACAGCACTTGGTCAAGTGGTACATAGTAAAATGCTACAACTTCTTCTAACCCTTTTGCTGTATTCAGTCTATTCACTTTGTCAAGGTCTGCTTAATATTGTTGAGTTAAAAAAGTGGAAAAAGGTGGTAAGCATGGTGTGACGGTCATTCATGTAGGACTACAACTTTCCAGTGTATGCTGTGTATACTTCAGTTTTTTAGAAAAAGAACTATTATTAATGCAATGTTTTTTATTCCTCAGGATGATGTTCAACCCTCCCAAGATGCATTGCCACGTAAAACAGTGCTCAGAGTTACTGGAGAAACAAGGTGCTGTATACGTTTTTTTCTTTGCTTCTTATAAAATTGGCAAAGGCAGTTACATACAAATATCGTTTAGCATTTATTAATGCCTAAATTATTTAATATTAAAAATATTTTGAGATATGCCTTTTCCTGGATTATATTTTATAAGTATGAAACACAATAATATGATATTCATAATTAATTGCACCTGGTGTTCCACACCAAGTGTTTGTAGTAAGTTAGGTTTTCAAAGACAAAAAATGTCATTCTTGAGTACAGTGTGATTTGTATTTTTGTTTTACCTCTTTATTAAGCATGTGAGCATTTTTAATGGGACAAGACTGTGCAACCAAAATTGGATATGGCACATGTTAATTAAACAAAGCATCCTTGAAAACCTTGGCAAAATTCTATTCTAATTCTTAGACTTTAGGTGCCTCTTTATTTTCATATGCAGTTTCCTAATGCTGCACATTTTGTATGTTTACTAGACTACATAATTTGAAATGGAAATCGAGAAACAGGTAATGTAGAGTCATTTAGGAATATTTGTGCTCGTTGTAAAGTGTTTGCCTTTGCAATGATATTTCAGAACTGATAAGCAAGCAAGTTTCTAACAAATAACTGAAAGCAAAAGAATGTGCACCTGCTTCTAAAATGTAAACCTTAATACTAAGTGCATTATATACACAAACTGCAATTTATGGTAATTTGCATAACATGATATCAAAACTGGTGTAATTAAGTAAAGAAGATCTCTAACGACAGAATTTACCTTGGAAGTTGGAATTGATTATATTTTAAAAACTAGAGATTGCAGTCTCCAAGAACCAAACAAAGACTTGAAGATCACCTTCTCAATTGTGCTATTTAGCGTCTACACTTACTAATGTGTACCATTGATTCATTATTCACAACTCTCAACAATAAATCTTTGTTGTTTCCTTCATTAGATATTTTATACGTGCACTGAAATAGATTCCAAAGTAAATAGTATCTTAGTATGTAGTTTTTATTTTTATCTAATTTTTAAAAGCTCTGTGTTTTTAATATTTGTTTCTCATACCATCTTGTAGCATCAATTCATCTAATGTAAGACACACACAGACATAAACACAATCCCCCAGTGTTTTCATTCTGGGCAAGGGGGAAAAATCCCTGTTAGATAAAGGATATATTTAATATGTTTTTTTTAATTTTTCATTAGCATTTTGGTAAACATAAATGCAAGGTGGGATGGCATACCAGTTAGTTCTGTGTCTGACAAGTTAAGCATTCTGAATTCAAATTCTTCGCCTGGTCCCTGTCCTAATGAATTCCCTTTCCTCCAAATTGGACTCGAGTGGGTTTGAGAACTTTACGTATTGTTTTTTAATGTAAGCTTTTACTGCCCTTTGTTAATTGTAATTGGTTGTTTTCAATTTGAAAAGAATTCATTGCTTACAAATTCATTTAAACTTTAGATCAACATTTATTTTGCTCCTCCTCCTTGTTTATTTTAGTAATATGCAACCCTCTGAATTCAGTAATAGCTTGACTTCTTTCCAGAGAAATGGAATAAATACTGTATATGTAGTAGTTCTGCTGCAAGAGTATTTCATATTTTAAAGTATTTTCAAATGCAACCGTACTTATATTCAAGTTGAATTTGATATTAAATATTGTACTTCTAATTGCATGCACAGTTGTTCTGTGCCATACTTATTGTTTGATTTGGAATTTTAGGTATGTACAAAACATAATAAAACTGAATCAATGCAGAGAAAAAAAACACACACACTTTGTTACTCTACTCGGGGTTATGGGCAGCTGGAACCTAACCTGGCAGCAGAGGTGTACAGATAAACTCATAACAGCGTACACACAAGTGCGGCCAAATAAATGTTCACCTGAAAGGTCAATAAGATGTATGTTGTGTTGTCGGAAAAAGAGAAAATGGCAAATCCAATTGTGTTTCATTGTAAAAAAATAAAAAAATCCTCATTGTATGAAGGGTTAAATAAATAGGCAGGCATGCTGTTAAACTCAGGACGGCTGGAACCTTTGTTAGAGGCTATTGTTGAATTGTCTGAAGTCATTAGAGAAGCTTTGAAGCCTAGGCTGTCAAATGTGTTTATTATGTATTTGTATCCAAGACATCTATAAAAGGAAAGAGGTTAATTTTCTTTTATGTCCATTTCAATTTGTTGAAAATGCTTCACTTTTTATCCTTGAGAAGGAAAGTGTAACACAACAGGATCACTGAAAACAGCAGCAGCAGTATTCGGGTAGATTCGGTCAAAATGTTTTTGGTTCTTGTCATTCAAATGTGTTTGCCTGTAATGGAATGGCATGGGGTGACATTATTGATTTTATATTGCAGGTTGTAATAGCACAGTATGAATAAATAGAAAACATTTGAAACAAATATGCCTTTCTGTGTAACATTGTTGTGGTTATCACTGCATTGGCTTCATGGTTATATATTTATAATAGTTTTCATTCCTAAACCTTTATCCAATTCAGGTTTTCTTTTGGGCAGAGTTTATCCCAGCAGCATCAGGGTCAAATAGAGTGCCAATCCTTCTGAGCATAAACTTTAACTAACTCACCAGAATGTAGTGCCTGTATAGATGAACAAACCATTAGTCCAACTCCACTGGAGATGAAAGGTCTGCTTTATTCACCTTGATATTAGAAAGTCAAGAGAAATTACCAAGAAGTACATCAGTACATTACACTGATTTACTGTAAACATTATTAGTGCACTGTGGTGGGTTGGTGCCCTGCCCAGGATTGGTTCCCTGCCTTGCGCCCTGTGTTGGCTGGGATTGGCTCCGGCAGACCCCTGTGACCCTGTGTTCGGATTCAGCGGATTGGTAAATGGATGGATGGATGGATTATTAGTGCAGGTAATATGGTTATTCCGGTTTTACTGCAAGGAATAGAAGATTTCTGAGATGGTAAAATAAATTCTGTGTTACAGAGAGCTGTTGGGATGCCAGGTGGCCTATCTCTATTAGAATGTGACTGCTCTTAAATACTTTGGGCTTCCAGAGCTACATTTTCTCTTACTTAACGTTTTGTTTCAACATCAACCATCTATTGTCTTACAAGCCTTAAACTGCAAAAAAATCTTGTGTAGAAATGCACTCTGTTCTTCGTAATTATTGATGTTTTGAGTTTGTGAGTTACAGCTTAATACAGTGGTTTCAGAAAGTGTTCAGACCCCTTCATTTGCTGTATAATTTATTGTGTTGTAGATTTAATTTTCAATGGGTACATTTGCCATTTTTGACCATCAGTCTACACACAATAACCCATAATGACAAAGTGAAAACATGTTTTCAGAAATGTTTGCAAATTTATTAAAAACTAAAAACTTAAAGGTCATTCATGTAAGTATTCAGACACTTTGCTGTGGCACTCCAAATTGTACGTCAGGTGTATCCTGATGACTTTAAATATCCTGGTGTCTAGAACTTTTCACTTGGTCACTATGGATTATTATGTGTAGATTAATGAGCAAAAATGGCAAATATATCCATTCAGAATAAATGTACAACACATTAATGTGTGCAAAAAGTGATGTGGGCTCAATACTTTCTAAATGCACTGTATATGCCAAGTAGAGGTGAACACCTTTTATTTCTGGGTCTTCTCATTCATAGACGCTATGGTATTTTAGAATAGAGTCAACTTTTGTGCACTCTCTCTCTGATGTTAGGTGAGGACAAGAATAGGGACAGTTGGAAGCCAGGTGATGCTCAGGTCTTTACTCTGCAATCACAAAGATTTGTTGATGTCCATTGGACCGGTCCTTTGCTTTTCATTTTCATGTCAGAGGGGCTAACATGGCATTTTGACATTAGAGCCATGGATTTAAGAAAAGCAAGTAGATTTTTGTAGAAAAAAAAACAATCCAGTCAGAACCAGAACTCTGAGACTGAACATGGCAAAATCATTTATTTATGATAACTTAGAAATGCAGAAACTACTGGTGTTGTCAATTGGTAAACTATTTCAAGTTTAAATCGGAGCTATTATTTACTCTACTTTCTTATTTTTCTCTATGACCTTCCATGTGCATTTTGAAAATATATAGAAATGGCTTCTCCCCTGTGGTCATCTTTTAATTTTCAGTTTTAGCCATGTTTATATATATTAAATAATATAATATAATTGTCAAGCTTGGGTCACTAAGTTCCACAGGATACTAGAAAACAGAACAGGTTTCCAAGGAATAATATCTTTACTGCTGAACTGGCAGATACAAACATAAGACCTTATCTAAAAGGGGTTTGTCAACAGCAGAAAAGCAGCTTCCATCACCAGGTCAAAAGAATACAAAACACACAAGTCCTCCTCATCAAATGGGTTTAACGGCTCGGAAGCAGTGACAGGAGCAGAAGCAGTCTGAGGGACAGAGGGCAGGAGAGTGACCCGTTAGGTTGGCTGGGGCTCAGTCTTTTAAATGTTTTGTATGAGAAACATGTCGCACGGTAAGCCTGCAGCTGATCCCGCAAAGGGGGGATGGGTAAGAATGTGTTAGTTTCTCATTGAAATACTGTTTAAGAGGGAGTTTGTGAAGGGCAGCTGTGTTTCTTTGCCATAGTTTTACTGTTAAACAGAGAAGCGACACCAGTCACAATATATATACATACATACATACATAGACACACTCAAAGTATTTGAACTGCTTTCATTGAGAATGTAACGTTTTCATGTATGTGCATTTCTTCAATTAAGTATGCTTGGATGCAATGCCACAAACTTCATACCTTAACTTCCTTAATTTTTTTTTTTTTTGCAGGTCTCTTGTGGTTTATAATCCCACTGAACAGGACAGGACAGCAGTAGTAACTGTTTATGTGGATAGCCCAAAAGTTAAAGTCGCAACTCTTTTAGGACAGCCTGTCATGGGACAAATTAGTGCTGTCTGGGAGGAGACAGCCACAATATCTGCTGAAGCATATCAGGTACAGAGCTTGTCAACAATATATTTTTTTAAAAACAACAAGCTTTGGTTTGTTTGTCCGCCTTTCTCTCTCAGTGGCTAATGCTATTTTCAATATATTTATTGGAGGTAAACTGAGGTGTTTAAAAGACTTGGATGTATGAGTGCTGTCAGATAAGTTACTTCACTGTTTAAATGTTACACCTGGCTTTTTAAGACATTCTAAATAGACTAAACAAATAGACTAAACTCTACTTCTATCCCCATTTTATCCACTATGAATATGTATAACTTTATATCGGATGCAGTTTAAATATAGATCATTAGAGCCAATTGTCTTACAGCATTAACGTGTGCTCCACAAAGTGACACTTAAATTGCACAGATACTTAACTCTGTTATGTACTTGAAGGATTTTAAAACTTAAATATGCCTGCTATGCTTTTTCTATAAAACTCTCACGATTTATGTTATAGCTTGAGCAATGCATTTTCAAAACGCCCTGCTCATTATTCCTTCAGAGACATTGTAGCAGCTTCCTAATTTTTTCTAACATGAGTTTTGCATTGTACTCTGCTTACATCAGTGTAAAATATTGTGGCACACATATATATCTACTTTATAATAAAACAATACTGTCTGTGCGAGTGTGTGTGTGCCTGGTCCCTCAAAGCAATCTGCTTGGTCAGATTGGCTTTGGTGTCTCAGTTGGTAGGGATGATGACACAATATGTTAGAGATGCGAAGTTCAATTTCTGATTGTGACTTTTTTTATTTTTCACAAAAAAGGAGTTAAACATAGCAGATACAGAGTGATATTAGTTTGCTAAATACTAACAAAGCACAACCTGAGTCACCTTCAAAAACTAATATTTATGAGGAAAATGAATGATGTTTTCACAGTGGGTAATGGGGGCCCATCAACCATTGGTGGTAGTCAAAAAGTGGACATCAGGAAAAAGACAACATGAAATGATACGAGTCTCTGAGAAGCAGGCTTTGCAGAAACGTGATTGAGGGAGGAAGTGGTGGGCAAGAGAGGTTAAGGCATACAATGATACCAAGGAAAATCATATAACGAGTGCAATATGATTACATTCAGATTTCAAAAGATATGAAATATTTTTAAATGTATTCTATTACCCGTCTTCAACAAATAACGTGGTGAGGTAATATAGAAAACGGGACAGCACAAAGAATCTGCAATATAGCCTTTCATTTATTTATTCAGGCTACTCCTCAGACTTCAAACTCCTCCCGACTTTCTCGCTGTTACAACAATGGTGAATGCCTCTAAAATAACAAATGTAAGCACTGTGTAACAGAAGCTCTTTCTTCTCCTACTTCACTTTACTCTTATTCACTTGTAGCAATCACACTCATATCCTCTCCCTCTCATCATCTTTCATATTTCCCACTTCTCTCTCTCTCTCTCTCTCCAGTCTAACAACCTCCAGTCCTTTCATGTCATCTCCTTTTAAATCCTTCAACAACAACAAAAATTAAACTGAGCACTGTGCATGGATTGAAACACAAGCGTACATGTACTGAAAACTAAACTATCTTCATCTGACTACTTACTGTATTTTATGAAATTTGCTGTTGTTTTACCAGTTGATAAAACTGAAAGTTTTTTTTGCCTTATTATTTTAAATGTTTTCTCTTTCCATTGCTTTTATAATTGTTAATGGTGTGTGTATCTGTATCTGTAATAAACAAAGTGGGGTTTAACATAAAATGATATGTTATATAAGTATATGAAGAAACACTCAACTGAATGATCTAAATACATTTGGTCTTCATAAATGTACTACTTTTTCATTGGCCTATTCAGATATTATGGAGTTAAATGTCCAAGTGCTTTTGTAGGTTTTTTTTTGTTGATTGTGTTTGCTGCTGCAGTTATTTAGGCTATTTGATTTAAACCATAGTGGTTTAACAGTAACTCTTTTTAACATTAGTAGGTGTTTAGTGGAATTTTATTTGCATTTCACTAAATTTTGACATTTTATAATGAATAACTTTTGCTGTGTTTAGCTTATTTACTAATAAAGATCTGTACAGTAGCATGGCACAAACAACACTAAAAGAAATGAAAGGAACTTATTGCTGAATAATTCTGTTGATGTGTTTTTTGCCTCTGTAGGTCTCCTTTGTGACTCAGCTTCCAGCTTTGGGGCTTAAAGTATATCAGCTAGTAGAGGGGACAGATGTCAATGTGCTTCTGGCAGATTATAACTTATACAAAACGGATGAAGCCATACCAGTTAACTCCAACAGCGCATTCAAGGTCAATGTGATGCAAAGCAACCCTATGAATTACATCATTGAAAATTCACATCTGAAAATCTGGTGTTCAGGCTCATCTGGGTTGATGGAGGTAATTGACCTGCTGTAAATTTTCTTTTTGTTAAAACACCCATTTAAACAATTTAATGTGGAAATTTGATGCATTTTCTTAATTTTGTTATGCTTTGGTATTTCTTCATGTTTTTGTGTGAATTTATATAATGTGTTTCACAGTTAAGCAGTTATACATGACTTAATTTTTTCCCCTCCTTTCTTGACAGAAAATAAAGCTAAAGGAGACTGGGAAAGAACTAAATGTGAAAGTGGAATTTGTTTGGTATGGAACTACTAGCAATAGAGACAAGAGTGGTGCATACCTCTTCTTACCTGATGGAGAAGCAAAGGTATGGTGGCATCACATTTTTTTTTTTTAAGCACTCATTAGATGTGGTGAAACAGTAGCGGTAGGCATTTACCAGCATTCAAAAACTACACTGCACACTATCCATTAGAGTCATTCTTCCTGCAATCACGTTTTTTTTTTTTTTTTATTTGTTTAACCAACACATTTAAAGCTGGCGTCACATTTCATGACTTCTAGTCATGGGGTATGTCAGATTTACCAACCACAGTTCCTGATCTCATCTCTAGACCACGTCAATTTAAGCGACTGAAAATCACTTGCCATGTCACATTTACCAATTGTGTGCTGACCTTCCAGCACAGTCATGTTCACCACTTTTCATGACAGCCAATTGCGTGCTGCCTGACAGAGTCCATGCTGTAGGAAGGCTTAACAGATACAAGTTCAGCCACAGTCTCAGACTTTGTTTTTTTTATTTTTCCATTCTGTCATGATATGTAAAACATGAGACATCAAACAGACAAGCCATAACACCCACGTTCCATATTCTTCATCACTGTGTTATATGCATTGTCCTTCCGAATGAGCATTCATTTGTTGTCAGCTGGCACACAAAAGTCACCCCTACGGCTAAAGACATAAACCTGTTTGACGTTGTTGGAGTGAGTTTCTTGTGGAATGAGTCACTCAGTATGCCACATTACACGACTGATTTCATGGGAGTGCCTCAGTCTTACTAAGATTGCTGGACAAGTCGTCCAATGTGAGATGGCCTTAAGAGTTGAACAATTAAGTCTGAAATGGTAACTACAACATTATTTGAAAAGTCTATTCAATAGACCTTGATTAAAAGATATGTGTCTGTGTCTGTATATGTGTTCATGAGGTTGCTATGCCTCTGTGATGTGCCATCTTTTGGAAATTTTACTAATAAAATCCATTTTATTTGGCATTCCAATAGCAGGCGCATCACAAATATTAACACTGCTTTTACAAATCCCTTACCAAATTGCATATAACAGAGGCATTTGCATTGCATGGTGCACTGCAAACATTAACTCTGAGGTCTACATTGATTGCTTAGATTTCAATCCATCTTAGAGGGATAGCACAAGTGGCATGTGACAAAACAGCTAGTGTCGCTGCCTTCTGAGTCCAGAATCTTGGGTTCAAATCCTCTGCCTGTTATTTGTCCATGTGGATTTTGCACATTCGTTCCATGTCTGAGTGGGTTTTTCTCCACCTACTCCAGTTTTAAGTCTACAAAGATGTTCATGTTAGGTTAATTGTCAATTCCAAATTGACCCTGTGTGTGTCTTTGTGAGTGGGTCTGCCATGGAATAGTGTCTTGTTCTGGTCTTTTTCCTGCCGCCTTGAAGGCAGCAGTTCATTGATAGGCTTTAGCCCACCACAATCCTGATTTGGATATTTTAAAAATATGTTTATGTATGTATATGTGATACAGTTTTAAATGGTAAGTTGCACCTTAATTATTTTTTAGTATTGGTTCATATATTTTTTTTAAATTCTAAAACTTTTTAGTTTTTTTTATTTTAAACAGACTATTTTCATTTTGTATTTATGTAAAGTTAAATATTTACAGTATGCAAATTGCAAAGGATAAACTCAAAAATACAAATGCTGTTTGTGCAGTCTACATCATGAGGATTGGTTACATTTTATTGAGTTTTTGTGTGCGAGCATGTGCCCAGATATCAATCTTGGGAAAAAAACTGCATAAAGGTCATGAATCTGACTCCTGAATAATTTGTGGTTTTGAGCTGATTTATAGAAGAAAAAACTGACATTTAAAAGTCAAATCTCAAGCTTTATTCTTTAATGTTGTTTTCAATTCTTGAACTGTAACTCTTAAATCATTTGAATGGAATGCACTCAGAAAGCAGCAGCAACCTTAACAAAAGGTTTGAGGTCTGCTGTTACAGCCATATACTGGGTAATATGTAGGTGATTTTAAAACTAGTAATTTGGGGCATTTCTACCAAATGATAAACATGAAAATTATGCATGCTAATTATTTGAAGGAAAAAAAAACAATGTTCAATATTTTTCCAGCTAAGGGTGGGTGGCACACCAAATTGCCCACAGTAACCTCAGATAAACTGCCAATAGCATACTTATGCAAAGGTCTAACTATTAAATTTTAGTATGCTCTGGTTTTAATTCTGTGTGCACCAGAGATTCAGAACTCTATTCAGAAAATAATATCTAAAGGATGATTGGCAATGCTCATAAACTGGCAGACAAAAGTTGTCTTTTTTCAATAGCTGTATCTCTGGGGATTGAAAACAAGTAGTTCAAACACACAAGCTATTCCAAGGTCACAGACATATGTGCAAAGATGTGACAAACTATGGGGACAATGAAGGATTAAGTGTACAAGATAACAGACCATTTGCATGCTGCATTTTATAAGTTCTGTTACTTTGTGCAGAATTAGAAGGTTTATACTTATGAGAGTGTGAGGCATTGTGGTAAGTACTGTAGATGCCTTTTATAATTTTGTGTAGGCATGAGTAGCAGACGTTTTGACTCTGGGAGTCTGTTTATCAGTAACTTGCAAGGACATGAGAAATGTCCACAAATCATGTACTCCTGTAATTAACTATGCATTTAAGAAGTGTACTGATTAAAGCCATACAGTGATTGTTATTTTAGCAAATCTATATATATAATTCACTAAGCCAGAAGACAAGTAGCCGACCATGGAAAGCACGCCGGAAGGGGCGTGGATTCACGAAACCGCCGACAAGTAAGATGCCAATGGCGCACGCAGGAAGGAGCCACGCCCACCAACTCTTAGACCATTGGATACAACGAAAGAATCACAGAGCCACGCCCACCAACTCGGACGCGACACCAAGGGAAACATGCCGTCATTTCTGTTTGTCTGTGCCACAGTACACTTGCAGCTCTGAGCCACGTTGACTTTTCATTAGTCAACCTCAGTGGAACCTTGGTTCACACACAGAGGCAGCGCCAGAGAGAGACAGAGGCACACACAGGCAGCGCGATAGAGAGAGCCGCGCACACACAGGCAGCGCCAGAGAGACAGAGGGGCGCGCACACACACACACACACACACACACACAGAGAGGCAACGCCAGAGAGAGACAGAGGCACATACAGGCAGCGCGATAGAGAGAGCCGCGCACACACAGGCAGCGCCAGAGAGACAGAGGGGCGCGCACACACACACACACACAGAGAGGCAACGCCAGAGAGAGACAGAGGCACATACAGGCAGTGCAAGAGAGAGCCGCGCAATCCTTTAAAACTGAAGTTAAAACACAATGAAGGAAGCAGTCTTTAAAAACCAATAAGCCCTGTGCCTCTATTTCATTAGAGTCTCACCTGCTTCAGGCCCTGCAACAGTCGAGACGCTCTCTCTGCAGCTGACCTTCTCTGTGCCTGACTCCACTACTGTCAGTCGCCTGATTAAAAATGGCCTTTTGAAGGGGAGCTATGGACCCGCTATACCACAGGAACACATTGCCTTCGAGCCTGCTCTCGCTCACTGTAACGTACTGGCTTGCTCTCTCTCTCTCTCTCCTCACTCACTCACACACTACACAGGGGAGAAATGCCCGAAGCAGAGAGACAGAGGGGGTGGGGGCTCGCGTGCTGCTGAGAGAGAGGGGGGGGGGCTGGGGAGGCTCGTGTGCTGCTGAGCGAGAGAGGGGGGGGGGGGCTGGGGAGGCTCACGTGCTGCTGAGAGAGAGGGGGGGCTGGGGAGGCTCGCGTGCTGCTGAGAGAGGGGGAGGGGGCTTGCGTGCTGCTGAGAGAGAGAGAGAGGGCTCCGTGCTGCTGAGGGGGGGGGGGGGGGGGGGGGGGGCTGGGGAGGCTCGCGTGCTGCTGAGAGAGAGAGCCTGCGCATGCACTGCACATGCCATGCAGCTGAGCAGGGAGCCTGGGTGTTTATGTCAGTGTTATTCAATGTTTTTACTATTACTCTGTGCATTCTATGGTGTAATAATTAACTATATTTGTGCTTAAAAATCTTTAAAAAAATATATTTACATACAGTTCGTATGGTCTGGAATGGATTAATTGTATTTACATGCAATCCTATGGGGGAAATTGCTTCGGTTCACGACCAAATCGGTTTACGACCAGAGGTTTGGAACGAATTATGGTTGTGAACCGAGGTTCCACTGTATATTGAGTCTAGAAAACGTGATCAGCAAGTCTTTGATAGGCTGCAACAAAATGATGAAAGAACGGGCACATTTTTTTCTCACAAGCTGGGTGGGTGTTAGTTAGTTAATTAGTTACACTGCAAAAGCAGCCCAAACCAGAAAAGACTGCTGGCAAAAAGTGGCTGACAAATTAAACGCGTGTGCATTGTACTTACTGAAAGCGGCGTTATGGATTTTGCAAATGTTCATTTTTTCCCTCTGCTTAAAAAACATTAAAAAAGCGGCGTGATTATGCGCCGTATACTACGCCGCGGGTTGGTATGCAGCGTGTAAAACAGTTTGTTTGTCGCGGATAATTTGCCTTTTACTTTAACACGAAGACAATTTCCTGTTAGATTTGCCTTTGCGATGACAATTGATAAGGCACAGGGCCAAACTTTCAAAAAGATGTGCATGTATCTGCCAAAACCAGTTTTCAGTCACGGACAGTTATATGTTGCTCTCTCCAGAGTTCCATCTTTTCATTCACTTACTGGTATGCCTGCAGGAACACGTGCAGCGAGCGAGCGACACACACAGACACACATACAGGCGCGCGCGAGAGAGAGAGCGCTGGACACATAAGAATAATAATACTTCATTACATTGATATACCGGTGTTTTCAGTATTCAAAGCGCTCTCCACACAGGGAGAAACCGGGAAGCGAACCCAAAATCTTCCACAGTCTCCTTACTGCAAAACAGCAGCACTACCATTGCGCTACAAGGCAGTTAAAGAATGTACCGGCCTCGATTTTGTTTTCACTTCTGTTTACAGCGATTGGATCGTAGTGTGCATTGTTGCAATGTTACTTTTCTTGGTGGCTTATTACATTATGGATGTTTCACATGTTCATTTTTTCCCCTGTGCTTAAAAGACATTAAAAAAGTGTTTCTCAACCGTGACTCCGGAACAACTCAGTATGCAAGCTATATTAAGCGTCAACAACGAAGACTCGCTACACCTTAATGAACAATTGCTGAAACTTATCCCTACCGACGAAGTAACTTTCACCAGCGTGGCCTCCATCGTCACAGACGATCCCGCTTTCAGTCACAGACAATTGTATGTTGCTCTCTCCAGAGGTCCATCTTTTCATTCACTCACAGTGGTATCCACAAACCCACCCCATTTGGACAACTGTGTTGTTCAGCAAGTGTTCACCCATCAATACATAATTATGCGGCGTATGTTACGCCGCGGGTTGGCTAGTATGTAATAAATCAGGAAAATACTGTTCTCTCTATTAAATATTATGTTAAAGTGACCTCACCAAGTTCCTTACAATGACAGGCTATACAATAACTGCACCTTACAAAAGTGTTATAGCAACATCTTTTTGAGATTTCATATCAAAAGTGTTATGGTTCCTTCCTTTCTTAACACCTGATTCAGCTGCTCATGACAGCCAAGACTGCACCAATTAATATCAGTTCCAGACCCTTAAATATGATACAGCTAGAACTGTACTTTATATTTACAGTTGGCATATGTCTATCCTGAGTTTGTCCTATTGATAGAATTGCAAAGTTTTGACATGTTTAAAGGTAAACTGTTACAAATGAAGCTGAGTTTTCAATGAGCACATCAATACAGATTGGTCTGTTTTTGTTGGTACATTAGCACTAAGCATGCAATTAGAGGAGGATAAACCAAAAAGTGGCTGTACTGAGAGGAATTTTCATCAAACGGAGGGGCTGAAAACTTAAGGTGTTTTTCACAATTAAAATGTTTGTTTCATGGTATACATGCTTGCATAAAAGCAATAATGCCAGCCAGACATTTCAGCTTTCTTTCAGACTCTAAAACACAACTTTGCCTCAGCTCACTTTCAATTGAGCATATATGATTGAGAGCACATACAGGTACCTATAGTCAATCCCTACAAGACACAACATCTGTAGTAGCCCAGCATACATATTAGTACAGGGGATCCTCGGGTTACAACGTCTCGACATACGACGTTTCGAGTTTACAACGCTCACTCCCATATAAACTTAAAAAAAAATTGAGACTTGAGTGTTTCGGCTTACGCTGTTAGTGTCATACTTACAGACTACATGGGCGAACTAGTTTGGTTGTATGTGGCAGAAGTACGTGCCGTTTGAGGGAGGGAGTTGGCAAACTAGTCTGGTTGCTTTTCATTTGTGTTGCTTTGTTTGGTGACATTTTGGCCCTTATCATGACTCCTAAATGAAAGTCAGAGTCTTTACATGGTAGTGCTTCGAAGAAGAGGAAAGCCATCACGATGGAAGTGAAATTAGACATTGTAATGAGATCAGAAGGAATAAAGGTAAGGAATTTTATTTTACACTCATTTTTTGTCATTTTTTGTGTTACTATAGTACAATGTACAGTACAGTATATTTCCGTTCCTTTCCTTTTTCTGTGGCTTAGTTGTGTTTTTATGTTCTAGATTATGATTTTGCAAATGTGTTAGGATAAGTAAGTGACTTAGGCTAGGGTTTTTTCGACTTACACCAAAATTCGGATCACGTCACTGTTGTAGGAACGGAACTGTGTCGTAACCCGAGGACCCCCTGTATTCTGTTTTCTGTTAGTTCCTCAGTAGTCTGTTCCATGCAAAGGTGACATCACCATATTGCCAAAGAATAGCATCTTGTTTCATTTAACAAGTGGCAATATAAAACAATGGGAACTTGGTACTGTATATTGCTAGTGGCTGGATTTCACAACACCAAGTAGACTGTACTTAATATGAGGAACACTTAGAAGTCCATGCTGTTTAAATTGCATAGCTAAACACAGAAACAAGGGCATGTGGTGCACATAGGTAGTTTCCTCAGCAAATCAGGAAAGCTAAGAGCAACCCAAGATTCAAACATGTAATCTTGAAAAATGTGTTAATTTTTAATTGCTGGCTGTAATTTGATCCCATATATGCGAGTGTCAGTTTATATGCAAGTTTGCTGTGCCATGGAATGGTGGTCCTCTAAAGCTGGTTCA
Organism: Erpetoichthys calabaricus; assembly: GCF_900747795.2. NCBI lineage: Eukaryota > Metazoa > Chordata > Cladistia > Polypteriformes > Polypteridae > Erpetoichthys > Erpetoichthys calabaricus. Next base: position 38,268,969 of record NC_041400.2, on the reverse strand, counting down.
TGCCTTGCACCCAGTGATGTTGGCATATATAGTTATGTTTATCCACAAGTTGGATTAAGTATGTTGGATAAATGGATGAATCACAGTATTTGTGCATAAAGACTGCTAGTGGATATCTCTAGACATAAAACAACAATGCTTACACAAATTATTGAGGCAAAAAAACTGATTATATTCAAGGAAAAAGAAGTCATGCTGCAAATCTCAAGGCCACACGTGTGCCACCTGCAGCAGTGCCTACAGGAATAAAAAAATCTCCTCTAATCATAGCTAAACTATACAAAGCATGTAAAGGACAGGCACATATAATTCGAATAATAGTCCTTGGGCTCTTTTATTAATAACCGCCAGCGAATTCTATATTTCCCAGTACAAGCTCTACCCTCATAACAGTCTGTCTTTTTGTGTCTCTATGTATACATCTTGAAATCTTGTCTATTCTCCTCTAGTCTATTCTGTTCTGTTGCCATTATTTCTATCTGTATATACTTGCTTTAGTCTCATTAGTTATTATTTAATCTGCTTTTGCCTCAAACATTATAACTCTATACACTACCACTCTTGCTTAGGGCTAGAGAAGTTGTATACATTCCTCATGTTTATTACATGACTGCTGAATTGCTCCAAATAGCAATCAATTATTAAAAATATTAAAAACTTTTTCTCTTCCGATGCTGCAATAAAAGAATTATTTCAAAAACTGGTGTGAGTCAAGCCATACCTGAAATTAGAGGTATATCCCATCAAGACTGGGATCCCACAGGATGCAACATAAAAGCTACAAGTGCAGGACCCTTTCACTCTTAATAAGGGTAAGCAAGAATGGTTAGTTGAAATTGTGATCACACACAAATACAGGATGACAGATTGCCTTTAAGTTTTAATAAAACTTCATTAAAAAAATCTGCTTTTAGTATGAACATAAACCATTATGTTATAAAATGAATACCTTATTCACATATTGAAAATCCAATCAGGAAGCTGTTATTTTAATTATGTCGCTTTCGAGCCCCAGATACTCCAAGCATGGTGAGAAAATGAACCAACAGATGTCAAAACTGGTCAGTACTGGGGAAATCAGATGGTTGGACAAGCTTTTCCCTGGTTTTAGATTCTAATGGAAAAGAGCTGAACTGTCTGAGCAGAGATAAACCTTTTAAGGTACAAATAACACAAGGCAGGTATACGCAGCTTGCTACGATATGCGTGCCTAATGGTTTCTATTGAAAAGCTTAGATTTTTGCAGTTTGCTTAATACTTTCTTGACATACCCACAAAACATGGCAGATTTGTTTTTTACTAAAATAGAAATCCTCTGTTAGAAAATTTGAAATTACATTTATTATTTGTTTTATTAGGGGGTGCTGTAGAGTGTTAATTAGGAAGCAATGTTGTGAGTGGAAGCGAGCAAAATGGGCAATAACAGTCCATCTGTCTGCAGGAGTGAATGGTGCAGGATTAAAAAAACAGCACCTGAAAGCACTGGTTCAGTGAAGCGCTTTTTATAACCCACATCAGAGTTCAGCGGTCAGTAGTTTCTGATGTGGAATGGATGTCTCATTCAGTGACAAAGTTTCATTTGTATTTGAGATAAATCTGAAATTAGAAAACCTGAAAAACATGACACATTTACATCTGTTTCTTGTTTTGTTAAACTGGATGGTTTTGAATTTTGACCAAATAATATTATATTATACAGGAAGAAAGCAGAAAATGATTTGTTGTTAAATTTATGGACAAGCTCAGTTGAAATGTATGACTTATCTAGATTCCAAGCTTAATTCCCTCATTTCACATCTCCCTGTGCTGCAGCAAATGCATTAGACAACTCATATAAGCTATCAATCTGCCTGTAGTTATCCCATTTAATTTTCAATAACAGCAACACTACAGGTAGCTGACAGGCCTCCTCCAGAGATGCTGCTAAGTGTAAGGCTGTATTGCAACTTCACATAAAAGTTGATATTAATGTACGTCTTATCAAAATGTTTTTGGACTGATTCTTTACATGTAAACTTGGCTTGATATATAGATGGAAACTTAATTAATGCAAAAGAAAATTGAAGGGTTACAGCAGCAGACAGACACAAATACTGTATGTGTGTGTGTGTGTGTGTGTGTGTGTGCGTGTGTGTGTATGTGTGTGTGTGTATGTGTATATATAAACTGCTCAAAAAATTTAAAGGAACACTTTGAAAAAACATCAGATCTCAATGGGGAAAAAAATATGCTGGATATCTATACTGATATGGACTGGGTAATGTGTTAGGAACGAAAGGATGCCTCATCGTTTGATGGAATTGAAAATTATCAACCTACAGAGGGCTAAATTCAAAGACACCCCGAATATCAAAGTGAAAAAATGATGTGAAATTTCATTGCAACAACTCAAAATCGCATTCAGTAGTTTGTATGACTCCCACGTGCTTGTATGCATGCCTGACAACATTGGGGCATGCTCCTAATGAGATGACAGATGGTGTCCTGAGGGATCTCCTCCCAGATCTGGACCGGGGCATCACTGAGCTTCTGGACACTCTTATGTGCAACCTGGTGGCATCAAATGGACCTTAAAACATAATGTCCCAGAGGTGTTCTATTGGATTTAGGTCAAGCAAGCGTGGGGGCCAGTCAATGGTATCAATTCCTTCATCCTCCAGGAACTGCCTACATACTCTCGTCACATGAGGCCAGGCATTGTCATGCACCAGGAGGATCCCAGGACCCACCGCACAAGCATAGGATCTGACAATGGGTCCAAGGATTTCATCCCGATACCTAATGGCAGCCAAGGTGCCGTTGTCTAGCCTGTAGAGGTCTGTGCTCAGTGTGAACCTGCTCTTATCTGTGAAAAGCACAGGGCGCCAGTGGTGGACCTGCCAATTCTGGTATTCTATGGCAAATGCCAGTCAGGCTCCACGGTTCCGGGCAGTGATCAGAGGGCCCACTAGAGGACATCAGGCCCTCAGACCACCCTCATGATGTCTGTTTCTGATTGCTTGGTCAGAAACATTCACACCAGTGGCCTTCTGGAGGTCATTTTGTAGAGCTCTGGCAGTGCTCATCCTGTTCCTCCTTACCCAAAGGAGCAGATACCGATCCTGCTGATGGGTTAAGGACCTTCTACAGCCTTGTCCAGCTCTCCTGGAGTAACTGCCTGTCTCCTGGAATATCCTCCATGCTCTTGAGACTGTGCTGGGAGACACAGCAAACCTTCTGGCAGTGGGACATATTGATGTGCCATCCTGGAGAAGTTTGATGTGCAACCTCTGTAGGGTCCAGGTATCGTCTCATGCTACCAGTAGTGACACTGACCATAGCCAAATGCAAAACTAGTGAAAAAACAGTCAGAAAAGATGAGAAGGGAAAAATGTCAGTGGCCTCCCCCTGTTAAACTATTCCGGTTTTGGGGGTCGTCTCATCCTTGCCCCTCTATTGCACCTGTTGTTAATTTCATTAACACCAAAGCTGCTGAAACTGATTAACAACCCCCTCTGCTACACAACTGACCAGATCAATAGACCAGAAGTTTCATTGGCTTGATGCTATACTCTCATTAAAAAGTGTTCCTTTAATTTTTTTGAGCAGTTGCATATGATGTGTACGTATGTACTGTATATAAGGCAAGAGTTATCTACAAGTAAATTACAGTACATTGCAGTTCAGGTTAGAGCCAGATGGCTGAGGGTAGAAATGATCTTAGATTAGACTAGATTGGATCAGATCAGATCTGATAAGATCTCAAGGGAAAATCTAGATGCATACAGCAGCAGAAAAAAACTAACATAGAGACTCACAGTACAAATATTACAATTAACACACAATTAGAGTTTAAGTATTTTAGTTTGGAACATTGGGAAGAAGCATTTAGTTGTCTGATAGCAACAGGCAGATAAGATCCTAGCACACCATGGAGGAATGAGCCTGGTTAAAAGTGCTCCAAGAGAGCTCCTCCTGTAGGGGTTTTTTATAATGGCATCCAATTTTGACACAATTGCCTTTTCCACATTTGATTCTAGTTTGTGTCAAGGATTAGCACTGTGATAGATCAGGCTTTCCAGATAAGTTTGTTCAGATATTGAGCATAAACTCAAATAGCACTTTTTAGAGCAATGCAGTTGTCTCTGTCTGTTACTAAATGTGCCCTTCCATTCAGCCAAGACCTTATACAGAGGGTGAAAGCCATTGTCCAGAATAGTAAGCAATTTCCTGAGTGACCTCTACTCTACCACTTCCACAATGAGTCCAGCCTAACTCCCAAGATTAAAGTAGCCTTTTTATTCAGTTTGTGTCATCTAATGCCATTTTCCCAGCAAAGCTAGGTAGTAAAGCTGCCTTGACCGCTTCAGACTGGTAGAAAACATGTACGAGTGGCCTGCATACAGCAAACAACCTCATCCCTCCTCAGAAGGTAGAGGAAACTCTGACCCTTCTTGTGTTACAGCCACTGTGGAGGTACTCCACTGAAGCCTGTACCCCGAGATATTTTTATGCCCTTACCACCTCCACATCTTCATCATCAATGAGAACTGGGAGCAGAGTGGGCTTGACCTGATGTCTACAGTTATCCCCTTTGGCCTACTGATGTTGAGATGCAGGTGGTTCAATTTGCACCTATCAACAAAATTAGTAAGATGCATCTTTTTGTAGGTTGTTCCAGTGCTCACTAACCCATACTGAACTGATATTTTAAATGGGGTGATTTTAGTGAAATTTAAAAAATGATATTTTAGGCAGTTTTTCTATAAGAACAGCCTTAAGGCTGACAGTTATTTTAGGAGTCAATTATTTAATGTGTTTAGATCCCACCTTTCAGAACACTTTCTTCTGTTCTGTAGTTGGTGGGTACTGAACAGTTGCTGTGCAAGTTTACTTCTACAGACACAAGAACAGTCTGAGTCAGAAAAGATGTATATGATTTGTACATTTTAATTGATTCTGTCAAACACTGACACCCATTCATTGACTGAAAAGCTTATTGTTCTCCTCCAGGACTATTTTCAAGTTCATAATGTTGTTTGTTGTTTTAACCAAAGCATCTGACTTGTATGTAATGATAGAAATTGCTTTGTGGAAGGGTTTTTGTACAGCAGAGCTACTCATATAACACAAACTTATTATCAATATGCAAATCAGAATATATTAGTGAAGAGGGAAATTCCTACAGTTATCCCCGTTCTTCTATTTCCTTTGGTATTACAGTGTTGCCATTACAGGTTTTCCAGCTACATGACTTAATTTTAATTAGATGTTTTTTACCTTTTCATTAATTAATAATACACCTTTATGTCTATCATTTCTTACATATTATAAGAAGTTAATGCCATATCATTCTTTAACATTTCTTTCCACAACTAAAATGAGTAGGCAAGTCCAGATGCCCACAGGTGTAAACTTTTTAATTGCTCACCATAGGCTTCACATATAAAACCTGCTTACTCTCAGAAACGTTACTAAGCTGTTTCTTACACAAACGTTGGGATTTCTGAAACACGAACTTGGTATGAAAATTGCCTTAAAGTTATGAAAAATTTCAACCATCCATAAGTCCCACACAGAATTTTTTGGTGTTATAATTTTAGCTACTCCAGGCGACAGGGCAATAAAGTGAACAGAAAATCTCTTTTCAGTGAACATTGATGTGTTAGTCCTTGAACTAATTCTATTACAGTTAACTGACATGTTCTCTCAATACAGCTGTCTTTAACATTGATAATAACATTAAGCTTGTGCTTTAGGCATTAATTTAATTTTAATAAAGGGTGTGCTGTGTACTGTACAATGTACTGTAAGTATCAATGACAGTGTACCATCACATACAGTATGACCCTGAAGTCTGCTTCCCACCCTATTATTTAACACTAGAATTACCAGAGCCAACGAAAAAAACTCGTAAATCCAGCACACCTTAAATCACTTCACACCTCTCCGTCAGCCTCCTTTGTCTTCTGTGTCGATAAGCCTAAGCAGCCTGCTATACCATCCCCTCCCACCGCCTCAGAACGGGCATAAAGTTCTCCCAGTTCCTGCCTTGATTGATTATCTGGGAGTGAGATACCCAGAATTGTAAGGGGAAATAATTTGATGTGTGTTTTGTGCCTACAACAATCTATGCAAACACATCATTAAAACAGAAATGTTTTTCATGTTTTAGTAATAAATGACAAAATGTAGACATGAACTGTATAATGTGTGAAGGCTGATGGCCAAATATCAAATAAACACTTTCACAAAAGGTGCAAGTACAATACGCCAGCTTCCGTGGTGTAGCGGTAAGATCCGCTGAGTTATAATATGGTGGTCGTGAGTTCAAAATCGTCTCCCCGGCAAATTTTCCATTTTGAGTAGTGAGCTGCTCTTATTGTTAATATTATACAATAAAAACATACATTTGATTTGTGTCTGTAACAGCCATTGTAAATTTATATTACTTGTAAAAGTTAGCAATTTTTTTTTCAATTTTATTCTCTCAGTCATGATCACGATACAACCACCACCACCCCACATCCGACGCTGTTAGTTTTTATTTGAAACTGGGAATAACTGTGGATGTGAGTGGTGTTTTGAGACAACGGAACTGGAAATTCTCTGATCTGGAGGGATAAAAGCTAACACACAAAACGCTGGTGAATCTGTCTGCTTCGTATCTCACCGTCACTTGAATTTTTTTTTATTCAGTTTTATTGAGTGTTCCTGCTCACGCTGAATTAGTATGCACCTTATGGTCCATGATGTCAAAGCCGCACTGACAAAAAACAGAGACATAGGTATACAGTCGACCCTTGATATAGGACCGGCCTGACATGCAAACAACTTGCTTTACGACCAAAATTTTTGTTTTGAATTACGACCAATATCTTGCGTTATGACCCAAATATGGTCACGTGTATCCGCTTGTGCTATTGTAAACAAACAGCCAAGAGCATTTGTAAGCGTCAGTCGGAGCCCAGATACATGTGTTTGTGGACGTAATTTCGGTCAGTGCAGTGATTTATATAATTTATTTCGGTAATTGCTAAGGAAGGAAGCGAAGGTAACGAAGGTAAAGAAAGCGATCACAATCAAAACGAAGAAGGAAATTGTGTGGAAATATGAGAGTGGCATTCGTGTGACCGATCTCGCTAATATGTACAGCATGTCAAAGTCCACCATCTCTATAATTTTACAAAGAAAAGATTTGTATAAGGAAACTCCTTCCAAACAATAACCACCTTTCGTTTCATTCTCCTCCTCCTTCCTTCCTGCAAGCCAAAGATGTCAACTTAAATGGTGAGTACAGTATGAAATTGTTGTTTCTGGTAGGCTAGGCACTTTTTATACCTTTTTGGTTAGTACATTAGAAAAATTATTTGTGTTTTTGGTAAATTATGCACATTATACAACCCTTTTTTATTAAATAAAGTTAAGTAAGTGTTGCTGTGGGAGGTTCGGAACACATTAAGGGCATTTCCATTATTTTTTATGGGAAAAATAGTCTTGATTTACAACCAACTTGAATTACAACCAGCCCTCGCAAACGAATTGAGTTCGTAAGTCAAGGGTCCACTGTATATGATATTTGGAATAATTCATTTTATGACCTGTATAGTACATTTTGGAAAACATTATGGCACTGATGCAACATTATTCATATTATTCATATTCATTTGCACGCCTTCTTGCGCTTGTAATCAGTGACCACGTTTTTTTTTTTCGATCTTGCCCATGCAGTCTCCTCATTTTGGTGCATGGTACTGTTTCTTTTGTACTCCAGGACGTGCAAAGGAAAGAATAGTACAGAGAGGTCAGTTCCGCGCTGTATGCAATCATCAGATTCAAATGTTAACAGTTCCCACACACCCAAGGACCATCCTTCCTACATTTACGACGTGTACCTGTTGCAATGTACACACTTCTCTCTGTGCTGTGGTTACTATTACACTGAAAGGGTTGGGGGGAGCGGCAGTCTTGGAACAGAAGCTTATCAATATTGCATTCTCTTTTGATTTATCCATTGCCTTTTCTTGTAAGAAACGATGACGAAGTTCCTCTGCAAGGTGGGCCATGAACACTCTTCTTTTCTCAGTACCCCCCGTGCATGCCTTGTACAGTAGATGTGTGTTGATTGCCACCAAGTCAAGCTTGTTATAGTACAAGCAACCAGCCACTTGCTTGCTCCTGCCACACTGAATAAGCTCAGGCCTTCTGGTGTACAATGTCAATGCTGCACAGGGCAAAAAAGAAAGAGACAAATATATGTGACATTTTGAAGAAATCATTTTATGACCTGAATAGTACCAATCAGAAAACATCGTCGCACTAATGCAATATTATTTGAAAATGAACAACATCAGATCGGGTGTGAATTTATATTGTGTGGCCACTACAGCGTCAGATAGGGGGGGTGGGGGGGAGGAGGAGAACATGAATGTAACTGAGAGAATAAAACTGAAAAAAAAGCTAACTTTTAGAAGTATCATACATTTACAGCTGATCTGATGTTGTTTGTTTAAAAATAATAAAAAAGTTCATGTCTACATTTTGTCATTTATTACTAAAACATGAAAACGTTTCTGTTATAACAATGTGTTTACATAGATTGTTGTAGGCACAAAATACACATCACATTATTTCCCCTTACAATTCTGGGTAGCTCTCTCCCAGATAATTAATCAAGGCAGGAACTGGGAGAACTTCTTGCTCGTTCTGAGGCGTTGGTTGGTGGGGGTGGTATAGCAGGCAGCTTGCTGCTTGGGCTTATTGACACATTTAGAAGACAAAAGAGGCTGACGAAGAGGTGCGAAGGGATTTAAGTTGGGCCGGATTTGCGAGTTTTTTCATTGACTCTGGTAATTCTAGAGTTAATAAAATAAAAGAGTCGTGGGTTCAGCTGGGCCCGATCATGAAAACATTAGCCAGACCCATTTCAGCACCACATATAAGTTGTATATTACTTGAAAGAAAGTGCTTTCTGTTTACAAAAGCAAATGCATTCTGTGATGATGCCTTTATCACAACATGTGTGTAGTCAATTGCACCAATTACTTGAAAACAATCAGCAATCGGTACAAATTGCCTTTTGATCTCAGCACTCTCACCCTGATTGTAAGGAATGTATCTGGATAGCATTTTAAGTATACCAAGGCTTGAAGTGCCGGCGCTTCCCTTCTTTTGCAGCAGAGAAAGTGGCTCTGACATTGCATGTATTTAAGCACGATCAAAGTAACTGGTGCTCTCTGGTGTAACTCTATGTACTTTAGAACACATTGTATAAACTAAGGGGAAGAAAACAGAAAAGGGAGCACACTGGCTATAATTTAATTCCACTTCAAGCACCGATTGCACCATCCCACACAGGTGTCATGTCGCAGCTCAGCAATGACTGCAAGATCCCTGACAGGTCAGCCGTTTCCCACTGAAAAGCTCCCATTGCCAAATATCCTACGGGTGTTAAAAACTGTAAAAGAACAGAGATTGCATTATTTCTGCATGATCGTCTCTGTAATGTAGACTCCAATTCAGCACAGAACTCCCAGAGCCAGTCATCATCATGAACCAAAAATCACTGCAGTCCTTGAAAACGTGCTACCTTGCGTAGCCTGCACACTGCTGTACAGCTCCACAACGGTTTGCCACATTTTGATGGCTTGTGCAGTACTGCATAACATAACTTAAAGACATAGACTGCCTCTGCCACCTGGGATAGGCCAAGATGAGCTCACAGATGTCCCACAGGGCATCAATGTATTCAGAGACATTTGGATGTTTGTTTTAGGTTGAAGGTAAAGAGATTTGTATGTAGTTCAATACTGACAGTTGCTTGGCAATTTTTTTTTTTTTTTGCTTTCTCCACTCTTAGTTTTTACTTTTCTTTGTGAACTTTTTTTGGTCTCCATTTAAGTCAGTAATAATAATGTGTGACACTAGAGGGCGTTGTCGCTCCTCAAACCTTGCAGACAAACGTCCATGACACCAAGTAAAAGCACCAAGAAATAATTTAATTTCTTCTTTCTTTGATATTTTGCCACAGTGCACCACAATAACCCCAATAAACAATAAAGCAATCCAATAAATCAATCCTCCTGTCCCAGCAGCTCCATCACACTCCCTCCCAACTCCGGCTCAGCTTGCTGGGTCTCCCATAGTCCTTTATATAGTCCTTGACCCGGAAGTGCTCCTGTCCTTCTGTCCATGTGATTTAATAGCACTTCCGGGTCAGATGAAGACTTGCATTTTTCTTCAGCCCGGAAGTACTTCTGTTCTTCCGTCCCCATGACTTGGGAGTACTTCCGGGTTATAGGGAAAATAAAAATCCCTGTGTCTCCCTGCAGCGTCACACAATGGCACCCAGCAGGGCTGTGAAGCTGAACTCCATCTCCCATGGTGCCCTGCAGGAATCCAGGGCACCTCCATGCTGCAGGGAAGACGCCATCTAGCATCCTGGGTGTGTCGGACGGGATGAACTGCCATCCGTCCATCATTGATGATAATCCATTTTATTTATATAGCGCCATACCTCAAGTTTATGTTCACTAGGTTTTGTTTCTAATTTTTTCTTGTGGTTTTTGTTGTAAAGACATCACTCAGTAACACTGCCAAATTTATATGATGATTTAGATTATGAATATTCAAAAAAGCCTAAAAGTACCTCTGTATGAGCACAGAGTTGTAAGTTGATTGGAGATTTAAAATGAACTTGGCTTGGAACCTGACGTACTTACGGTTTTAGGAATACAAGACCTTCAGTCTTGTAGTCTGACATCCCCAGTGACTCGACTGCCTTTGACCACAACTAAACCAAACGCTTCATTTTGTTTTACGTTGTAGATGTGGGCTTTTGTGCATACAAGAGTTGGCAACTAATTGGGTACTCAGGCAGTTTAACAATGTGACTGCAAGGAGGAAATAAAACCAGTTGTTTTGGACTGGTAAAACAGAAGTGAAGATTTCCTATCCCCTATGTCTTGTTTTTGCTGTACCTAGAGTAGAAAAAGAGAATAGACTGGCAGAGCCCACAGCTGAACTAACATACCTGAAAGCATTCATACAGCCCCTAGCACTGTCAGGCAACAACATGTCATCCAGTCAAAATGCTGCACGCTAGTGATATTATGGAAATTTGAAACTGTGCTGTGAGGTCATGGGGCAGTTGTGTAATCCGTCAATCCCTGTGATTCCTAGTTGTGTAACCAGACAACCTTAAAGTAATGAGATCCAGCAACCACAGTCATTAACTTTGACATGCTGTCTGACTGAAAGTCATGTAGTATGCTGCTCTGCACATATCAAGCCATCACTCTTACTAAGAGGTAAGCAGAACAGAGTTCAGTATAAATATTACTTCCTCACCGGGTCATATTTAATTTAAAAGTATCGCAGCCAGATACAGCAGAGTGTAAATTTACCTTTTGATAAACCCAACAAATGGAAAGGTCACATCCTCAGCAGATGCAAATATGACACAGGCAGGTTACATGGCAAATGTATCAGGCTTAGAAATCTCTGCTTGTTAGTCAGTCTGCAGTATAGCCAGGTGCTTATATTTTTAGACATTTAAGAAGATTTGATCTGTCTCTGGTAACACACATCATGATGCAAGAATTGGAACAAGCTGTAACAAAACATGATGTGTTAGCTCATTTTATTAAAAGATTTATGTGTATTTTGCACCCTTGGCAACACATACTTACGCCAATTACATTTGTGGATCATGTCTAGCTATGTAAACAGAGCTATAACAGTTGTCCTGAAATATAATAATTATTAAATTATCTACCCGATAAATTTCACGGTTAGCTTTAAACATAAGAGAGGTATTACATTGCATTTACTTATTTGGCTGACACCTTACAAGGTGACTTAAAACACTTATGATACAATTGGTTACATTTCTGTTGGTTTTCCAGTTATAGCTCAGGCAGGTCAAGTGACTTGCACAGGGTCACACAGTGTCAGCAGCAGGATTTGAACCCACAACCTCAAGGTTTGAAGTCCAAAGCCTTAACTACTATACCACACTGCCTGTCAATATCTGTGCATATTCACAGAAAAGTAGTTTTAATTAAAGGCCACTACAATCCTAATGATTTTACTTTTCAGGGTTCAATTAGTCAGTCAGTCATCAGTCAGTCAGTCATTGTCCAACCTGCTATATCCTAACACAGGGTCAGGGGGTTCTGCTGGAGCCAATCCCAGCCAACACAGGGCGCAAGGCAAGAACAAACCCTGGGCAGGGCGCCAGCCCACCGCAGGGCACACACACCAAGGACACACTAGGGACAATTTAGAATCGCCAATGCACCAATGTCTTTGGATCGTGGGAGGAAACTGTAGCAGATAAAGCAAATTATACACATTATTAATTTATTATAGTTTGTTTTAACAAGTCATATCCTTACACAAATCTCTTGTTTTTGAACCCAGACACAGAAACATAAAAATTGTTCACCTGACTATCATAGGCAGAAGTCTGTGAGAGACCTAGCAAAGTTTGTGAAATTATAAAGCAAAACAGAAGAAACGCTTTAAAATCAATTGGTAACATTTCAATTTGGTATCCAAAAACCCAAAGCCAGGGAGAGAATATGATATGAGAGTTAGATGTTTCTAATTTTTCCATAAACATGCAAAATCTTTTTATTATGGATCCAATCTGTAAGGTTTTCTTGTTGAGGGGTGTTTTTAAATTTCATTTCACAATACTACTTTCCAGTGCTCATGTGTGCTCTTGTCTTTTGCCGCTTCTTCACTTCCAGTCCGCGTGTATAAAAGTTAATCTGACTGTAGTACTTTTCAATGTGAATTTTAATATCATTCCCCCCAGCCTTCTGCTCATCCACAGATGTAATGTCTTTGGCTGTATTGTTTGGTCACCCACAAGGCAGTGTATTTTCATATGAAATGCTTAATTTATTTTGTTTGCACTTTTTTGTGAAAACCTTTGGAGTAAAATATGCTTTCATATTACCTCTCTTATGTCATTATTTTTAAAGTTGACCGAGCCAACATTAAGAATTGATCACACTTTTTGAAAATTACACAGTGGTTAGTAGGGATTCCCAGACATTTTTCATTCCTGCATTCCCGGGAATGAAACTGCTGTAATTCCCGGGAAAATGGGAATGGCCAAGCTCGCATATATAGCGTGTAAAAATCGATCAAGAAATAACATAGTTATAGTTGGAAATAATTAAGGTGGCGCCATTGCTGCAGTTTGCACTTCATCAGACAACAGCTTTGAACAGCAACTTGAAATTGCAATGCATCAGTCTGTTGCATCCGCATTATCTGTGCCAAGAAACGTGCCATCACAGAATGATGATGGAAAAAGCTGAAGTGACAGTGTTTCAGCACAACGGCAAGCGCGGGCGTTGTTTAGAACAAGTGTATCAGTGATGATTGTGCCACCTACTTCAGTGGAGGCAGAGCATGCTTTCTCAGCAGCTGGCGTACTTCTGCATGAAGGTGTGCTCTCATCTGGATGACCACACGCTGGACACATTAACAATAATAATAATAATAATAATTCATTACATTTATATAGCGCTTTTCTCAGTACTCAAAGCGCTATCCACACAGGGAGGAACCGGGAAGCGAATCCACAATCTTCCACAGTCTCCTTACTGCAAAGCAGCAGCACTACCACTGCGCCACCTGTGAGGACATTGTGCTTTCTATGCTCTTATTACCGCAACTAAAGATACGTGTACTCCTATGACAGCATGAACTGCTTGTAGATAAGGTTAGTCTTTTATTTGTGTCAACATATTGCAGTAGTTTTATCAAAAATAAGTGTCGGTCATTCTAAAACCATTCACATGTGAGATGCCCGGGATTCCTGGGAATGAAATGCGGGACTCCCGAATTCCCGGGAATGGATAAACCTGTACGAGAATGGATTCCCAAGTGGTTAGTGCTACCGCTTCAGTGAGCCAATGTTGTGGGTTCTACACTCCCGTCTGGTCATTGTCTGGATGCAGTTTCTGCATGGGGTTTTCTACCAAATACCCCAAAATGTCTATGTTCATTTAATTAGCGACCTGTGTGTGAGGGGTGCCTGCAGTGGACTGGCATCCTTTCAAACACTGTTTCCTTCCTTATCCCAAACACTGCCTGTTCCTGCGTTTGGCCCATTGCTCTGAGAAAGACTTTTGACGCCCCTTGACCATGAAGTGGAGTAAGCAGGTTTGAGAATGTTATGTTTATTTACCTTATCCAAAAGTAGGGAAGAAAATACACTTTCATTAACCATTTTCTGAATGAATTACTTATGGTCTGCACTTAGTGCGTATGTTGGCATTTCACTTTTAAAGTTTTACACTGCACCAGGTAAAATTCTAGTCACACGTTCAAAAAGGTGTGAAAAATGATTTGCCAAAATATTATAATGACCCAACACAATAGTTTACATTTAATAACAAATCATTTATATGTTTACAGATATGATATAAACTTGTGTGTTTTTATTTGTCCTGATGTTTTGTTGGCTAATTTTTCTGCTTTGCTTGTTTTCTTGCAGCACACTGAGTGGATGTTGTATTTAAAGTTTGAAATGTGCTGCTGTATAATTTATAATTTGAAATAAACAACAAAATAAATTTAAAATAAAAACTGAGATATATATTCTCCAATTATGACTACTTATGTGAGAAATCCAAGAGCGCACTTGGCTCGGGGTAAATGTGGGTTATAGAGAATGGCTGTGGTCCAAAGAATGGGGAGTGCTGTGGGAGTTAAGTTCTCTAGCTGATCCTGAGCAGTAGCACATATTTTGTATGCTATCTGATCGTGTTCACTATATAGTATAAGTGTAATGCCTTTAGAAAAAGAAAATACAAGACACACTTAGGCAGGGTCAGGAATAGTCTGCTTAATTTTCAGTGTGCTGCATTCAAAGGAGATGAAAAGAAAGAGCTCTTAATTTGCTAATGAGTCTGCAGCTTATTAAATTCCCTTCAGAGCTGCTTCATGAATATCTGAGGCAGGAGTAATGAATATTCAGTAGCTGTTCTGAAAGTTTCCATTGTCTTAAGACCTTTCTTCATGCCATTTTGAACAGATGTTGACCTTTTAGAGTCGTTGATGTTCACCTGTGTAATCAGGACAGTGGTGTTTAGTAGTATACGGTGAATCATTGGACTAGAGACGTAGACCTTTACCTTTCTTTCCATAAGCCTTGTGTTTTCTAACATATCAATAGCTTATATGTGCTCTCAGGTTAGATGTTTATCCTGATCGTCTGAAATCTGCCATACTAGTAATTTTGTATTTTGGAGGTAGTGTGGTTTGAAGAATTATACAACATGAAGAAAACATATCACCTGTTTATTAAAAATATTATGCAGTACAGTTTACAAAAATGACAACGTATAAAACACTCATGCTCTGTTTCTTGTTTTGAGGTAATGGTATTTTTTATTTTCACTGTGCTTACACAATTTTATAGTGCTTGAAAAATACAAAAATCTTGAATAGTGTAAGGCAGGATACCACTAAAAGTACAGGGAATGGCATAATGAATTTTTATTTTTCTGACCGCTTCAGACCTCAGTGTAAGTTGACAGAAATGGCAGAAGAGTGAAAAATTGACTAACAAATTGCAAAGCAATAAATACTGAGGACTTAATTCAAACTTTAAAACTTTTCATACTCCTCTTTCAATGTGAACAAAGCCTGTTGGGCTCAAATTAATTTGGAGTTTTATAACAAATTTATGTTTTGTAGGAGTATATATTTTACTTATTGATAGTTATAAAAACACTGTTGCAGTTTTTCATACGTAGACTGCACAGTGCAGAAACTTTGATATGTCCAGTTATATCATTACTTATCAGTATATTTGTATTTTTTCGTATCTGATGTTAATATCTTTATACCATTCCCCTTTTTGATTTCTTTTAAGAGTCTTTAAATATGGTCGTTTTTATATTAACCAGGAAATAGTTAACTTGTATCGTAATGTCTTTAGTTGGTCATTTTTGCTTGACCACAAAACGCAGAGAGTAAATAAAAAGGTCAGTAGTAAAAATTATAACAATTTTGCATTACCTGTTTTGCTAACTGAGCAGCACTAGAACTGGTGTTCTTCATCTCTCTCCTTGAGCCTTAATTCTTGCTTTATACTTGCTACCAAGTGGTTGTTAAGAGTCTTTGTGTTTTCTTACAAAATCTCCATCTAGCATCAATCATAAAAAAAATACTGCCTGTAATGAATGAATCACGGTTTTCATTTTCAATTTCAGTCCTGGAGGACCTTAATGGCAATCAGATGGCCAGTTTTACTGTTAATTGATCTCATTGTTTAATTATCTGGCTCAGGAATATTTCTAATAAATTCATTTTTTTTTTTTTGCTGTTTTCTACCCTTTACTGTTGAGTTTTATCTCTTAATTGTATCCAAACGCTGTTGATTGCAAGTGAGCAGTGCAGACACAGGTGCAAACAACATTGGATGCTAAAGGGGAATGATTACTTTATTGCCATTTTCACATGTCTGCTCATTAAGAAACATTTCTTACAAGTGATTAGGCAAATATAGATGGCACTGAAGTAATCACCCCCCCTTTTAACATTCAGTTTTGTCAGCATTTGGATAAATGGATGAAACTCTGTTGAAAATGGTGAATTAAAAGAGGAGGAGGAAACTTAAGCAATTAAACAGATATTTCAGAATTTAATAAAATAAGAGAATAACAAAGCAGAATTCAATAAACAATAAGAGCAATTAAAAGTTAGAAGGAGGCACAAATGGTGAAACTGATTGGAAATAAAACCACACAGTGTGGGGGTTAGACGTTAGGGCTCAACCTGGGAAACTGGAACCACTGAACTACTGCCATTAGTCTCAAGTTGAAGCCAAGGTTAAATGAACATGGACACACCACTGCGAGATTGCTCCATTGTTGTATAATGCGTGTTAGTGATATTTCTTTGGGCAGAGGGAGTGAAACCTGCTAAAATTCATTAAAAGATGTTGAAAGCAGCATGACCCAACGAAATGTTTATGAATGGGTAGAAAGGTTTAAAGGTGGAAGAACAGGTGTAACTGATGAAGCTTAGTCTGGTCGACCATCAACATGACAAATGCCTTCATCAAAGAAGACCAATTGATTACATTGCCACTATTGCTGCACATTTAGGTATCAGCTATGAATCTGCATATGCCATAATGCATGGGGTACCGTAAAGTTTGCGCAAGATGAGTATGCAGATAGCTTATTGATCTGAATACACTAACTGCAAGTGGAGGATGCAACACATTTCCTGAAATGTTATGAAGAAGATCAGAGTGTTTTGGAATGAATTGTCACCGGTGATGAGATATGAGTCCATCTCTGTGAGCCAAAAAGCAATGGACAAAGCATGTAGTGGAACCCATCTTCACTAGTAAAAAAGAAATTCAAATGACCTTATTTGGGAGATGAAGTGTTTCTTATTCTGATGCATTTTCAGGAACACGGACAATCAGTGACCAGTGCAACATACTGTGCTATGCTGGGAGAGAAACTGAAACTGAAAGAGGAATGCTATCAAAAACAGTCTTGCTGCTCCATGACCATGCACGTTGCCATGCAGTGGCCACAATGTGCAGGCAATGCAGCAGCGGTAGTTTGAACGTCTTCTGAATCCGCCTTACAGGTCTGATTCAGCAATTATCGCATCTTCATTCCACTTAAAGAGACTCAATGTAGTCGCAGGTTCACCTCTGACAATGAGGTTAAGGAAGCGAAACTGACCTGAGTTCAGGAGCAGCCAAAAGCTGCTTCACCCAGGTAATGAAGAAGTTAGTGGAACGATACAAGAAGTGCATCAAAATGCAGGAGGACTATGTGAAGAAGTGGTATAACTGTTATGTGAATCTCCTCGCAGTTTCCAATATTGAAGGCTAAGTTGCCTTTACTTTTTTTGATTCTCCTTCGTATATGGGGTAATCAGTAAGTGACCAAGGATTACTTTTTGTTTACTAAATCAACTATCATCTCATTACTGAATTTCTAACACTAGAGAACAGCGCGCGCACTTTTGGTAAATTGCTTTTGCCTTGTCAACATGTACCAGGACCAGTTTCCTCCTTACGGCACAATCAAGAGATGTGCTACAGAATTCTGTTTCACAGGACTGCTACTGATGATGACTCAACGTATGTTAGGTCCTTAACATTGATGATAAAAGAAAATGTTTTACAACATGGCACGAATCTCAAACACTGTAAGGGTTAGTTGTGAATTAGCTAATCCATTCCTCAAGAATAAGTAAACATAAGCAAGGTCTGTGCATGTTGAGTTCCCAAAATGTTGATATACTGAAATGAAGAGGCACAACACCCAGTGTTCCAAATAGAATCTCTATCACTTGAGTTTGGACTGGGAGGATTTTAATAAATATTTCAGAATTGGGGTTGAGAAGTCAATAAAAGCTGTCATTTTGCTTGACTTCTCACTACATTCATAATGGCTAACACGGTACAACACCCTAGTACTACAGAAGTAGGGATGAAATGTGAATGTATCATTATGACTCCGTGTCCAAGCAACAGTCAAAACTGTAAACATGGTAATTCTCCAACACCAAAGAAATTATGTTCCAAACCAGTCCTGGCAGCATCGTATATGTATGTACAATTCTTTGTAATGCTGAGGGTGTAATCCTTACTGATTAATGTCTCAAAGGGCACATGTGGCCAGTCATCTGCTTTGCTTTGGTGTTTGCAACACTCAGTCAGGGAGAAGCATCGAGACAAGGTGTCATCCATTTCCATTCTACTTCACAACAATGCCCCCGTGTTTTACAGAAGCGCAGAATTTAAATGCAGCTCTGCAGAACTACAGATTTGAAGAATTATCACACATCCCCTATTCTGTAGGCCCGGCCCTTTGTGACTGCAACCTGTTCCACAATCCGAAGAGCTACATCCATGGGACACACTATACTAATGAAAAAGATGTCATATCAGCTACACAAGAGAGGTTACACAAGCAAAATAACATTTTCAGTGGCACTGAAAAGCTGTGTTGAAAAGCTGAACTTGTTTGATTTTGCTGGCGTTTCTCTTACTACGTCAGGTTCAAAACTTTCATCCTTCGTTTGCATGTATTTACACTATGTATACACACACACACACACACACTATGCTGTATATATTCATACAGTGTACATCTAAATACAAACCAATAATTGTCTTTTTTTCAGGGTACAAAAAAGTCTTTTTCTGTATAAACTTGGAAAAGTGTTCATGAGCTATTAAGCTTTTTATGATGTTTGCTTACTTATGCCCATGTACTTATGAAATAACTTGTTCAAAAAAATCTTAAATGACTATATTTTTATTCAGAGCATGTTTACTTTTCGTTTGCCACACATTATATTGTAATGCACATTTTTGACAAAGTTTGTCATTTGATAAAAAGTGTCAAATGTTGTTATTTCTGGAAATAAAGGTTTTCAAAGTGTATTGGCTAATTAACAATGAATGTTATCAAGCCCATGCCTACTGTATGTGCCGTCTTAATTTGAACATTTGCTTCTAGTGAGTAACACCTTGCTGTCAGAAATGTGCCTTTCATTTTTAAGAACTTGACAGGAGCTTTGTTCAAAGCTTGTATTGTTAAGGGATGATAAACATTGTTTAAAATACAAACTGATAAAGTGTAAAGGTCAGAGAGACAGTACTTTTTCTTTTATTACAGTTTTGTAAATGTTCATAGTTTGTCTTTTTTGCCTTAACTCTGGAAATAAGAAAAAGTGTTGTTTTCAAATTCAATATATGGAAACCTTGATTCGTTGAATGTTTTATACTAAATTGTCAGTTTATTGAACATGACTAGTTATGCATGTCCTAGCCACTGCTAATATTTTTTTTAATGCAAAGGCATTTGTTAATATTTTAACAGTTTTTCATTATTTTTAGTTGTAATGAAATTGAGTTATTCTTTGATTAGAAAAAAATAAATGCACAATATTTACAGGATTGTATTTATTCCCATTCTTGTATTATTACAGTTAGGCAGAGAATATCTGCACAGCCTTTTTAAAGATTCACCTTTTCAATTTGGAAAATTAGTGATTTTTAAAATGATGCAAGCGTTGAGAAAATTTAGAGTTCACCTAATGACTTGAAGTGTTAAGAGATATACGTGTTCATTTTAAGGAGACTTATGTCATGTTAATACTGTAGTTTGAAATACAGTACCACAATACACAATTTAGAAAATCACTATGGACTTGTTACTTTGCACATGTTGCCAATTTTATTTTTAATTATATCAAAACTTATTTATTAGTGCTATGATTTGATCATTGCTTCTAAAATGCTTTGGGAGATATTTGGTTTCTTGACTCAATGAAAAGTGTAAATAAATATTGTCGTAGTGGTGTTCGATAAGATGGATTGTCACAAATTCATTACATTTTATAGAAGAGTTGACACCTAAACATACAGCAAAGAATCAACAGTCCCACAACAAAATGACTTTCGATTATTTTTCTTGTTTGTTCAGCACCATTTTCCATCAGGTTATGAGTGTTGCTTTGTTGTATCCCATGTTGCATCATTGCTTTTCACAATTTTATGAAAATTAAGGCAGATGTTTTTATCATTTCCATAAATTAAATAAAAGCAAAAACATATTATAACACAAGCTCCAGTGAAAGTGATACAATGAAGAATTAGAAATAATCTAGCACTATAGTTTAATTTACTTTAGATGTATTTATCCTGTGATTCTTTAATTCTTGGAGAAGAACATTTAACTGTTCATGTCATGGGATTCATGACACAGACAGCAGAAGAACCATTGTTAATGAAACCTTACTGCTTTGTCACGATAAGAAGAAAGATCACCTTGTTTTGCATCAATCTGTCCATTCATCCTTCCAGTCTCTAACAAACTTATCCTTAGAGCAGAGTTATAAGGCTTGAAACATCCTTGGACTTGGGACCAACATATAATTTAACATGGAAAATTATTATAGCAGGTGCTTATACATTCTCAATGCACACTAGTTCCTCCAGAGTTAGGTCTTGTTGATTAAAATATTCAATCACGTGAACTTCCTCCTGACAGCAGGGGCAACTTTTTCCATACAGTATATTTTTATCTAATGCAGAACTAGCTAGTTTTAGAATGGCAGCCCTACAAAATATTTTTCTTTTCAGAAAAGGTGAAAAAACTACAGAAACTCAAAAATGTTTACTTATGAAATCCTAAGCTTCTTGTTAATGATTGTTTATTTTGAACCGAGTGGAAAATTTCTAGACCTTAACTATGTTTGTTTATTTCCCTTTCTTTCCTCCTTTAATCTGCCCTTGTATAGCCATACTCCTCCTCAGGATCGCCTGTTATAAAAGTAACCACTGGAGCAGTCTTTTCTGAAGTGACAAGTACATATCATCATTTCACACATACAGTCCGTGTTTATAACATCCAAGGTAAGCCAATTCAGTACTAGAAAATGTACAAGTTCAGATGCACACAATTAATGGCTGGTTTGGTGTTAGAGAATACTTGGTTGTGAATCAACAGACCCATTTCTATAATAATATTTATGTTCTTCTTATCTTCCAGTTTGTCTCAAATCTGTTTAAAAGTTGTTCTAAGTAATGGCTCTATGACATCATAGTATAATGCTTGAAATGCTGCTTAAACTTTTTCTGTGCGATTTGTTAAGTGAAATTCAGGACCAACCTCCCAAAGTAATCACCAGAATGAGAAGTACGCCATTTTTGTTGCTGTTTTTGCCATAAAATAATTACCTGTAAAGAGAAGAAACTTGTGTAGTAGAGTCAATGTTCAATCATAAATCATTCACTACTAGTATCCATGAGAAGCAGCAGATGATGCAAAGGCATGTATTGAAAATTGCATATTTCTGTAACATATTCAATTTTAATTCATAGTAAATAATACATGTTAAACAGTAATTTGTATTTTTTTAGTCAATCTTGATGGAATTTGATCACCAGTACAGCGTATGCTTGTAAGCTTAGGCTTGACTTTATTTGTGAAGTTATATACAAGTAAATACTGGAAGAAAATATGGATTATTTCTCAAAGATTATGTTTCTTTTGGTGAATAGTGTTGTAGTGTTCACATTGAATTATTTATGGGGGTGATGCACTGTAATTTTGTAATCTTTTTGTTAGCTGTGGTTTGCAGTCTAGTTAATGTACTATATGTAACAGGCTCTCACAGTAATGGATACAAAGCTCTTCTTCGGGTGACAGGAGTGGTTCACGTCAGCCTGAAAAACCTGAAGTGTTGTAGGCTTAAAATAAAGGGAATGTTTTTGTTGCTCCTTTATTAGTCCTTCCACTTTACTGGACCCAACAGGAAAATTACCCCAGATAAGTGATAGTGGCAAGAATTGGACAATTTTGCACATCGGTGATTTCTAGTTTTTTTGACTGGACAAATACAAGGAGGGACTCTTATGAAACAAACTAAAAGAATGCTCTGCTGACCATCCAGTGTTTATCTAAACATGCATTCTAAAATAAATTCTTTTTTGGATTTTATCTTGAAACGAAAATTTGGCTCAGAATTCTAAACTGTATAATTTTCTTACTTTAAGATGCATGGTAAATTATGACTTTATTATTGTGTGCATTGTTCATGACTGTTATAATTGCCACCATGGTTATATTCTAGCACTGTATCATGCACAGAATGCAGAAATTAGCTCAGAGCCCTATCAAAGCTAACTGGTTCAAAAATAAAAGTCTATGTAAAAAGCGTATTGTTACATTATTGCATTAGTAAATTATAAATGCTTTTTGAGTTACAACATACACTAGGTACAGTGAAACAGTTTCTTTTGAATGTTAGGAATACTTTGTACAGTTTAGTTTCCAACAGCTTCATAACAGTTTAAGTAAGTTCTTCCAAGACAGGCCTCCATAATTGCCATTCTCTATGAAAGAGATATTTGATGTCTTTTGATGCTGGATGTCAGTTTCTACAATTACATCTTCATATTCCAGTGGTGGGCGCTGCTGCTTCGCAGTAAGGAGATCAGGATTCACCTCTGATTTCCTCCCAGCATGGAGTTTGCATGTTCTACCCATGTCTGCATAGTTTTCCACCAGGTACTTTGGTTTCCTTCAACAGTCCAAAGACACGCAGGTTAAGTGGATCGGCAATACTAAAATTGGCTCTAGTATGTGTGTGTGTTCACCCTGTGATGGACTGACACCCTTTCCAGGGTTTGCTCATGCCTTGTGCACTATGCTAGGTCGGATTGGTTCCAGCAGAGGCATGACCCTGTTCAGGGCTAAACGGGTTAGCAAATGACATGACATGACTTTCCAGTGGCCTTATATATGTAAGTGACGTGTTTATTTACACATATGGGCATGATCATGCTATATGACCAAATCCCCCATCAAGCCCAGAGTTTAAATATGTCAATTCCAGCAGCTGAAAATGTGCTTTTTCTGTGCATGTAAGAGCCAGTAATATCACACGATCTACCATTGTGGAACTGGCAAGAAGCCTTCAGGGCTAAACGGGTTAGCAAATGACATGACATGACTTTCCAGTGGCCTTATATATGTAAGTGATGTGTTTATTTACACATATGGGCATGATCATGCTATATGACCAAATCCCCCATCAAGCCCAGAGTTTAAATATGTCAATTCCAGCAGCTGAAAATGTGATTTTTCTGTGCATGTAAGAGCCAGTAATATCACACGATCTACCATTGTGGAACAGGCAATTTGCCTTGCTTCTAGTACCCATCACTATGCTCAGAAAATAGACAAACATATACCTAAAATTCATTAACATTATATTTTTCATTTGGGAAATCTGTAATGGAACCTATAGGCTGTGTTTTCATGGCCCCTGATGGATGCACAGATATCTTGTATGTGAGAAGTTTAGATTGGCTACATGTCTCACAATTGCCAAAATTTGAGCCTGTTATCTAATGGCATTGTATCTCATTATTGACAAAAACTTCCCTCTGCTCTCTGGAGAAGCAGAAATTAATAACTTTCTTTTCCTTTTAACAAAAATAGGATGTTGAATGTCCTCTACTGTCTAAAATATCTCTTCACCCATCCATTATCAAATCCGTTTACTTAAGTTTAGAGTTTTGGCATTCTGAAAACCCACCTCGCCCCCATTTATTGGTCAAGAGCCTTGTCTTCAATTCAGAAGCCTAAATTCATTTGAATGCACTTCATTTTCATGCATTGCTGTTGTAAGCTGGAGTGCTGATCGCACCCTCAGAGGACATAGACGCCCCTGGGAAAACCCCTGAAACAGCTGACAGTCTACCTTCACATTGCTCCTTACCCTTCTTACTTGCGCTATAACTCGCGATAAACCTCTCACGCGGTACTCCGCTTACTTAAAAGTATTGTGCAGCGCCTCTCAGCTTTGGAATTGGTTGTTTTGTTTCTCTCTCTCAGACATTCTCTGCTCCTGGCGGAACTGTCATCTCTGACTTGTCATGGAGCACAGTTTAAACTTTTGAAAAGAGACAAATGTTTGTTTGCAGTGCTTTGAATAAAGGTCCTGTCTCTCTACAACCTCCTGTGTCTCTGTGCAAATCTGTGACCCAAGCGTGACAAGTGGTACCAGGAGTGGGGTTTGAACCCACGCGGACATTCGTCCATTGGATTTACAGAGATCTTTCCGAAGTATTTATTTAACAATATTTTATTAAAAAGTGTATGTGTTTGGATCTTTTGAACATATTACTAGATTAACTGACATGTGGATTAGTCGACACAAGTAGCTTGAAAAATATTTTTAATTAATGTTTTAACATCATTTGTACTCCATTGTATCAAAAAAGTTTCCTATCTTCATTTTTCATGAAAACAAGAGATCCAAAATTTATATTGGACACCACTACGGATAACAGGATAAAAATAAGATCATTTTGGGAGTAGGAGGATATTTCTTAAAGACACATGCACCATCTTGAAATGCCACAAATGTGAATGTGAGTTCTCTATGGCGTGTTTGGGGGGAGAAAACACACAAGGCCAACATCAGACTCTGAGGTGTCACACATGTTAACAGTATTACTAGGCTCACCCGCCTTTTAAGGCGACGACTTTTATCCTCAATTTGTGTGCGCTCCATGTGTACATCAGGCATGTAAGTGTAGGGAATGAGAACATCAAAGTGCCCATTCATAACATCTCCCAAAAACCTAAGTTTTTTTATCCCCTCGAGTGCCTGTCCAAACTTGGAGTGTAGGACTCCATAATAATATACTTGAAACTCATAGGGGAACAACTCTCCCGCTGCCATTAGCTCAGAAATGCTACCATAAGTTTGAGACTTTGACATTTCAGTGAGATACTGAAGCTCATTTGTATAAGAGATTCCTGACGGCATCATTGTAAATGGCTGAAACCTTGATCAATTACTTAAAACATGTCGTACAATGTCAGCCCGAATCTGTACCGCTAAAGACGGAGTTTCATGCACTAAATAAGCTATAGATGAGAATAAGCAAGCACCATCTCCCCTGATATTTACTACGTGGTGAGGCATTTGTACTCCATCAACATTAATTATTTCCAGAGACATAATTTTGTCTATTTTTCCAGCGCATCGCGCACAAAAGCAAGGGAACAATGGGAGCACCAGAACTCTGCACACATCGCGTTGCTTTTTACCGCAAGTAGTAAGTCTGTGATAAGCGGAATACCGCTACGCTTTGCATTCACGGGACGGAAGGACAATCCCGACCGCTTTTATATAGTAGGATTGTACGTAAATAAGCAATAAAGGCAGGTTTTTGACATTAGTGCTCTTTAGGACAGTCTCAGAGTGTTGAGATGTGTCTAAAGCACTAGGAAGCCTATGCATAGATGCTGGGTGAGGGTTAGTAACATTGGAGGATTCTGATTCTGAATTTTGCAGTTGTTCAGTGTAGTTGATTTGTTAATTATGTTATAATGACAAAGTAGTAATCAGTTTTAGATTAAGAGTGTGTTCTTTTTTGGTATTTTGCATATAACCTAAATAAATAGTATCTGTGTCATTAGTGTAACGATACTTATCTGATGTGTTGTATTCTGTATTATAACATGGCATTAAAGCCATCTAAACTCTTGAATGAGATTTCTAACAGTTTACCTCAAAAGCAAACAAAATAATTTCTTTTGTATAATGCAATTTAATGGTGTAACACTGGCAAGGGAAAATGAGTGGAATGGTCTTTAATACTCTTACTTATTGTTATCTCAGAAACTTCATGATAACAAACTATAACTGTTTTTAGCATCTTCCTTTGTGATCTGTACAATGGCATGTTCTTACCTTCTCTGTTTTTAATCGGTTTTCATTATGACTGTATGCTTCATCATTTTTGGTATTGATCCACTCTCTGCCTTGTGTTTTTCTTCTGAATGTCTGTGCACGGTTATTATGGGACATGGTTTAATCATCGTGTTGGCTGAAGCTGATTTGGTTTATTTCTGTGAAACTGATAAGTTAACAATTGAATAATTATTTTAAAATGAAATCATAATGGAAAAAATACTTAAATATTCCTCTTTATTTGCCTCCTATATGCTTTTCATTCAGGGTATATTATTAGTAAGACTAACTGTATGCACCTGATTGAAAAATAGAAAATTTCATCATATTAAATCATCGCAATAATTTGTTTACTTCATTGTTTATACATGCCTCAATATGTTTTGTTTTATTTTAATTATACTGTATTTCATGGTGAGGATCTGTAGTACATTTTAATAAATATGATGCACCCTCCTGAATGGAGGATGAGATAATACTATAATAATCGGTTAAGGCTTTTTTACTTTATTACTTTGATCTTTGGATCAAATTAATCTTGCTGACCAAATTGTCATCTTCCCTACTTTACTATTTGACCTTCATTGTTGATATTCGCCCGATGTGTCTGTAGTGTGATTCACACTGTCAATCTTCAATCTACTATATAAACTAAATGAACCTTCACTCATTCCATATCATTAATATTTTTACATTGCTTTTCCTGTAGCTGTCAGCATAAACTGTGTGCAGGATATGAAAAAAAAAAAGTTTTTATAGCTGTGCTTCCTATCATTATTTGATTTTGATTTCAGTCTTCCTGTCTAATTTATGACTCGTGATTGAAGCCACATTTCCAAATGTTATGTTTTCCCCAAAAAAATAAATAAATAAATAAATAATCTTTACCTGAATTATTCATAGACAAACCTTCTCAAAAAGCTGTTGAGTATTCACTTGATCATAAATGATTTAAATCAACAGTGTTAAAATAACTTTAATTGAAAATAGTTTTGTGCAAATTAGATTTCATTTAATAGATAAGTCTTTCTGTACACTTTCAAGTAATTTTGCCTTCAGCAATCCAAGTATGGGTTCAAAAATCAATTCAGCAGCTGACTTGACTGAATTAGTGTTTCTCAAAAGAAGCTCCGCAATAAAATCCACTAACCGATTTCATCTTGCACTTGCCTGACTCCATTAGGCCTGCTGCCCACTTCCCTGCTGATTCTATATTACTACCTGAAGGTTACTTTCTTCAGCAGAGGAAGTTGCACACTGCCAGTTTCAAGTGTCCTTTCTGAGCTTTGAACCTACAGTATTTGTGAACTTAGTCAGTCAATCTGTATTTTATATATAGACTTTCAGAAAACTCAGTGATTTTGTTCAACCATAGTTCACCTTTCACAGTGCTGAAAATTAAATCAATGAAAAAGTAATATATTACCTGGACACCAAAAAAGGCCATCCCCTTAAATTTTATTTTGTAAACAGTGCTCCTTAGAAACAGAGATGTGATTTAAAAGGATTTCCTAATATTAGTAACAAATTTTGTATATCACGTGATCACTTAGTGTACGTGAAGAAGCCATGCACCATCAGCCAAAATAAATGTGTTGGTAATGTTGCATTTTTTGACTATAAGAAAAATGTAGTTTTGTAATGGAGCTGATTTAAGTATAGTACAGGTATGTCACAACCAACCATTTCAATTTTATACAAAACTTTGAACACCTTTGAAACATGTAAGGTACTACAGTGATTTATACATTTCCACACCGCTCCATGTGAGATAATGTTGAAGCAAGCCGCATTCATGGAAATGGCTGATTTTCCTGGAGTGGTTGGTGTGATTAATTGCATACACATAAAGACCATTGCCCCAAGTGTGGATGAGCACTCATGTGAATCATAAGCGATATCACAGTATCAATTTACAAGTTGACATGGATGCAAAGTGTATTATAGAAGCCAGTATGTTACCATGAGGATAGGCAGAGCTGGATGGGTTATTGACTGAAATGTCACACAGGTACATTGAACTCTGCATTCCATGAAATGCTTGAACATTCGTTTTATACCTTATCAGGCCAGGATGAATGAAGAAGGCAAGTGGAGACTCCCATGGCATTGGATAAAAAGAGTGTCATAGAAGTTAAGGGGTGATCATGGAGAGGGGTATAGCACGTCATGTTATGTGACTCTGGAATATAAACGGAAACGGAAGAGTGAATGTGACTTCAGGAATAGCCGTGGCTAGTTTCAGAAACAGTTACTTTATGAGGCATTTTCTGTGACTGTAACAGTGGGAAAGTGATTCTTCTGAAAGTGCCGCTGTGGATACTTCATTGTTAAATAAATGTGCCCATTATCCGGCTTTATTCTCAAGTAGTATTGTGTGTCTCGGACTTTGCATTTCGGTGTTCGTCATTATTCTTGATGTTGTTGCAAATGACCCAGTGTAAAGCATGAATAGAGTACTTCATGAGAATGGGGTAAGCCTTTCATTTGAATCCTTTGAATATTATTGTTTTTATTATTATTATTATTATTTTTATTATTATTATTATCTTTGTGATGCAGCCTTAGCATTAGTATCAGAAAATTACAAAGTGTCATCATGATTTCCAAAGAAACTCCAAAATGCGTTCATGAGTGCCATTTTGTAGTTCAGGATATCATAAAATCATGTCATTCATTCTCAGACATGACTTCTACTCATAGCTGAGAGTATGTGTGGGATGCTTAGTAGATACTTCTCATGTCTTACTTTGGGGTAGGATAAACTATTATCCGAATCAGACTTTTAGTGCAAGTAAGTCCTAGGGGTAATTCTGAGATGCCTGATAAATATAGGCAGTGGACTCTTAACTTAGCCACTCCAGGACACTCACATTGTTGTTTTGAAGCCATTCTTGTGTAGCTTTGACTTTATGTTTGGGGTCGTTTTTTGCTGGAAAACAAATCTTCTCCCAAGGTGCAGTTTCTTGCAGACTTCTTCAGGTTTTCTTGTTGGAATTCCCTGTGTTTTGTTGCATTCATTTCATATTGGCAAAGTCTTCCAGGTCCTGGTGCAGAGAAGAGTCCCTACAGCATGATGCTGCCAACACCATGCTTCAAGACAGGAATGGTGTGTTTTTGATAATGTGTAGTGTTTGGCTTACACCATTAGTCTCCTGGTCAAAAAGTTCAATTTCATTCCCATCAAACTATAGAACCTTCTTCTAGCTATCTTCAGTCTCTTCCATGTGCCTTCTGACACACTGCAGTTGAGATGTCATGCATGATTTTTTGTATGTATCCCATAAAGCTGCAGCTGGTGAAGCATCTGGGCAACAATTCTTGTCTGTCCAGCCTCACCAACCTCATTTAACTCTTTCATATAAATTGTTACAGATCTCTTTGTGGCTTCGCTCACTAGTCTTCATCTTAATCACTCAGTTTTTTTTGGGTGGCCTGCTCTAGGCAGATCTTCAGCTAAGTGTTTCTTAATGATTGATGTAACTGGACTCCAAGGGATATTCAGTGACTTGGTTATTTTTTAGTCTCTAACCACTGACTTTTGCTTTTCACGGAGTTACTTGGAGAGTTTCTTTGTCTTCGTTGTGTAGGTTAGACCATGATACCGACATAACACAAGTTGGTATTTCCAAATGAGGTACATTTATATTACAGGCAATTGGAATCCCTCAACAACAAACCAGCGATCTTCATAGATAGATAGATACTTTATTAATCCCAAGGGGAAATTCACATACTCCAGCAGCACCATACTGATACAAAAAAAAAAAATTAAATTAAAGAGTAATAAAAATGTAGGTAAAAACAGACAATAACTTTGAATATTCCGGGTGGAATTGAAGATTTGCATAGTTTGGGGGAGGAACAATCTCCTCAGTCTGTCAGTGACATGTGTGAGGGATTGCCGGCCATATATTCCGGCCAACACCTCCAAGCCATCGGATGGAGCCCTACCTGCAACATAGGGATGCCCTGAGTTCCAGCAGGGCATCATGGACTATGGAGTTTTAATACACAGCCCTGCTGGATAACGTCGGGGCCGCCAGGAGTCACTGCAGGGAGGCTTACAGAGTGCTACGTGCCCTATAACCCGGAAGTGCGTCATAAACACATGACCGGAAGGAACGACGTGCTTCCGGAGTGAAGAAGTGGAGTTTTTATATGACCTGGAAGTGTTCCTAGTCACGTAGACAGAGAGGGCGAAACACTTCCAGGTCAAGGACTATAAAAGGACTATGGGAAATCCCAGATGTCGAGCTGAGCTGGGTGGAAGGGTGGCAACGCGTCTGGGAGAGGAGGATTGGTTATTATAGTGTATTGATTATTGATTGCATGAGTAGTGTGGAGTGGAGGGTGCTTTGTGCACATTATTATAAAATAAATAATAATTGGATTTTTACCCAGTGTTTGGAGTGGTACCTGAGGGTTCAAGAGGTGGATAGGGGCCTCAACTGCGACACATGTCATGTACCCTAAGTTCTTGTCAATAAGCCGCGGCTTATCTAAGGAAAAAAGTTGTGAAAATGAAAAAATAGAATATCGGCTTATACATAAGTCCGGCTTATACATCCATCGCGGGGGTTGCGTTCCAGAACCACCCGCGAAATAAGAATATCCGCGAAGTAGAAACCATATGTTTATATGGTTATTTTTATATTGTCATGCTTGGGTCACAGATTTGCGCAGAAACACAGGAGGTTGTAG
The DNA here is from genome assembly GCF_900747795.2 of Erpetoichthys calabaricus. Taxonomy (NCBI): domain Eukaryota; kingdom Metazoa; phylum Chordata; class Cladistia; order Polypteriformes; family Polypteridae; genus Erpetoichthys; species Erpetoichthys calabaricus. Next base: position 38,238,000 of record NC_041400.2, on the reverse strand, counting down.
AGAGACAGGAACGTTATTCAAACACTGCAAACAAACATTTGTCTCTTTTTCAAAAGTTTAAACTGTGCTCCATGACAAGACAGAGATGACAGTTCCGTCTCACAATTAAAAGAATGCAAACATATCTTCCTCTTCAAAGCAGTGAAGCAAACAAATCAATATGTCTGTTTGGCTTTTAAGTATGCGAAGCACCGCGGCACAAAGCTGTTGAAGGCGGCAGCTCACACCCCCTCCGTCAGGAGCAGACAAAGAGAGGGAGAGTTTGTTTTTCAGTCAAAAATCAATACGTGCCCTTCGAGCTTTTAAGTATGCGAAGCACTGTGCAGCATGTCTTTTCAGGAATCAGCTTTACAAAAGATAGCAACGTGAAGATAATCTTTCAGCATTTTTAGACGAGCGTCCGTATCGTCTAGGTGTGCAAACAGCCCCCCTGCTCAATCCCCATACGTCAGGATCACAGATAGTCAGCGCAAGAGAGAGAGAACAGTAAGCCGGGTAGCTTCTCAGCCATCTGCCAAAAGCGTCCCTTGTATGAAATCAACTGGGCAAACCAACTGAGGAAGCATGTACCAGAAATTAAAAGACCCATTGTCCGCAGAAATCCGCGATATATATTTAAATATGCTTACATATAAAATCACAATTTAAATGACCGCTACGCGCTCGTGTTGACTCGGCGACGCCCAGAGCAGAAAGAACGCGCTCCGGCCGCTCCAACCGCGCCATGCGGGGAGTGAGAGAGACGGCAATATCTCACACTCTCTCCCCCCTTAAAGAAATTAAATGGGCGCGAGTGAGACCACTGACCTCCCTCCCTTCTATTAGTTATAGGTTATAGTACGTTCGGCTTATCCATGAGTCCGGCTTATCTATGATACGATTTTATTTTAAAAATTTGTATGATTTTTGGTCTCCGGCTAATACATGAGTCCGGCTTATAGACAAGAACTTAGGGTACTTAATTCTGTGACTTCTAAAATCAACTGGTTTAAGCTATCATATTATTTTGTGTTTTATATTTGTAATTCAATTAGACGATCTTGCAAAGATTTCTTTTTCACTTTTTCTGTTCATTTAAGTGTTAAAATGCCAAATTAAATATTCTGTGGTTAAATGCCATATAATAACAAAATGTGAAAAGCTAGGGTGAACACATTTTATGTCCACTGTATATGTCTGCCCATCTATACATACTCACTTCATGCCTTTTCTCTGTAATTTTCTGTATACTCTATTTGTTTAATGGTTCTGCCATTATGTGTAGTTTGTTATTTTAAATAAACCTTTTTATGTTTTCAGTACTTCAAAAAATGTTAATATGCTTTTCATGTCCAGTGTTCCTTACAGCAAATATGAAAATGAACAACATATCTAAGCGGACTTAAGATATAGCAGCATGTACACACTCAATTACTGGAAGAAAAAATATATATAGCTTGGCACCAGGCTAATGACTTTTTCTCCCTCTTGCCATGCTATCTGAAATCTATTTGTAATGGGAATAGTACAAGGAAAAATAACATGCCCCAAGCCATAGTGTATTTCACTGTCAGAGAAGAAAGCATAGGAAAATTCTCTCTTCCACACAACATTTAAATGATTGAGCACTCAGCAAACAAACTGGACTCCGTGTTTGCTTGATAAGCTTAAAAGAAAAAAATCAATTGTCTTGTTGCCCATAACAAGCCTGCTGATATACCGTGCTTGATTTTTTGCCATGGATTTGAAGTAAGGTCTAGAGCTAGACTTCTCTTTAATGATTTCAGTGTTGTGAATGTCATCTTGATCAGTCATGTATGCAATTTATGTATAGATTTCTAAATATTTTATTCAAACAGCCACTTTGTGATGAACACACGGATACCGGTGATGCCAGGCTAACCACTCCAATGTTGGCATCCTTCTTGTTTGCACTTCAATGCTAATTGGCATCTGGTTTAGAAAAACACTTAAACAATTAAAAGATTGGAATTTTAATAAGCAAGCAAAAAATAATGAGTGGAAAATGGGAAAAGAATGTAGAGGGTGAGTTGACTTTGTGTGTGAGAAGGTACTGTTGCTTATTTAGTAGAGGAACCTGCATTACTGGTAATTTTTGGAGAGCAGTAACAAGTTGTCTAATTATATAATATGTCCAGAATACATTAGTGATTAAGTGCTAGAAGTTAAGAACTTCCTGGAAAGAAAAGAAGCAGCTATAGTGGATACTCGGGACCAAGGCTGAACCCATCGTTGTTGAAGATCATGCTAATATTTACAAGTTTGGTGCATCATACCCTGCCCTTATTTCCCTTAACTAAGAATAATCTTATTTTATCTAGCCACTCAATGTCAGTCTTTTTAACAGCTAAACTATTGTAGTTTCAGTGCTGTTTCTGTCTTTAATAAATCTTGCCACAGATGGGCTGACAGTCCAGCTGGGATGGACCCCATTCTGTTATTTGGCTGGTAGGCTATATTAATATATGGACAGTAGGGGACCTGTAACATTTGCTGTCCTGACCAGGAGGCGGATATGAAAGGACACTGAGGCAGATGGTATGCTGTGACTATCATCCCAGCTGCAGAGAATGGAAATAGCTTACCTGGCCGGGAGGCTGACATAGTGGAAGGACAACCAAGATGGAATTGCATCCTTACAGGGGTGATTTGTGATTCCTTTCCTGGTTGGGATGCTAGAAAAACTAAGGGATAGTGGGGCATTGTCTCCCAGACTCCTGTCATCCGCTCATATACCAGGTGGCAGCGTCTCTTATGGCAAGCCCCTGTTTGGATGCCTACGGAGCAACATAGGAATTGTAGTTCCACAGGGCTGTCCTGTTAGGTTCCATGGGGGCTGCAGGGGGAGCTGTTGAGAGATGAATCCCCTGTTCCAGGCTTGTTCCACCTGACCCAGAAGTACTTCTTGGTGTCCATGGTTTTGGTTCTTGAAGTTCTCCCAGGTCGGGTTTAAAGGGGTAACTTTCACTTTGCCCTGGGAGTTGGAGTTAGGAGAGGAGAAAGGAATGAAATGGAAAGAAAAGAAAAGGATTGGATTATGCACAGCTCAGTGAGAAGAAGCCTGTCACAGATGCTTTTGTGAAAATAAAATAAGTATATTGGAACTCGCAACTGTCTTTGTGTAGTTATGTTTGGGGTTGGTACTCAGTGAAGCTCCCTAGTGACCACTATCTGACTATATTTGATCTCTGTGTTTAACACTTTGCTTGCATTATTTGGAAGGATTTGTAATTTATCTTGTTTTTTTGTATTCAGAAGTATTGGAAGCTCTGTTGCTTGACATTGTTGAATGGAAGCATTGAAAGCCAGATTTAAGTTACAGTATGTTTATTTAGTCCTTCATTATTATTGGGTAAAAGCAACTTACAATGTATTTTATTAGAGAGCACTATTCACCAATTTAGAAAGAACTTTTTAATATTGTTCAGGTTTACACACTCAGAGTGTTCAGGGCATGTATGTTTAAAAGTCCAGAAGTAAATTTATAAATTAAGAGCTCAGTTCACATATTCTGCTCTTTTATTTTCTTTCACTGTGCTCTTATTCTGTTTATGCTGTACATTCCTGAAGTTTAGTGGCATGTGTTTTTTAAGTTCTGTATTTCCCTGAAAGCTTTTAGTATCAAGTTATGTGTGAAAGAGGCAACTGAAGAATTTTACTCACACACGTCCTTGCACTCATCATTATATCTTTGTTGGCATATTGTCACCACTGGTATAGTTGTTATATTCACGGTTCTGTTGGACTTGCATAGGGCAGAGACTCAGAGATTAATGGAAAAACCTCAAATTCTCTACTGTGGTATTTGATCAGGATTCATATTTAATGTATTTACCCACAGTACCCCTGTTCTCAGGTGGCAGTCACATTTTTCTTAGTATGTGTCCTCATTTCTTTGTGTTTTGGTTCCAAGTCTAGAAGGTGATCCAGTTTTACCAGATTACTGATAAATTACCATTTCTGTCTGTCTGAAGGCTGTTGTCATTTCAGGCTAACTTACTTTTTTATTTAATTCCTTGTATGCCAGTAAAATCTCTGCTTTTAAAATAAGATGTAATAAATACTGTATGGTGTGTCCTCTTGGAGTTAGTTCAGATGACCTCCTCATTAGTAGTGGATCTGTGATGAAACGGGCACTGGACCATACTTCACAGAGTTGCATCTGAATATGAAGCCGAATTTAAAATACCTTCAATCTGCCTTAAAACCTTTTGATCATAGTAACTTCTAAAATGATGCATCTGCTTCACGCACAGCAGCTCTGCCTGAGGACATCTGTCATCCAACTCCTCAGTAGTCATTTCTGAGGCACGTACTGGTAAACCGATAGCTTATACTGATCTCAGCACAGAAATATACTGAATGAGGACAATTAAGCCTAGAACATGTGTAAGGTAATTTGGTATATTGAACTATGTTTGGTTTAAAATTAATTTAAAATAATTTACAGTTTTTCCCAGATGTATTTTTAGTTGAAAGATGAATGTGGGACTACTACTTGTTTCAAAAGCAAAGGTTCACTCCATCTGTTTTGCTGAAATAAAAATTTACATTTAATTATGCTTAGTCCATAAACTGAAACAAAAACAGATTTTCAGTCTTTTACGTAGCTGGAATCGGGTGCTATGGTGAATGTATAAATTTGTTTTTTGTCTTGCTACACAAGTAACCATAAAAATAACGCATCGTTCTCAAACCAGATTACTCCAATGCAGGTTCTCCGGTAGTACCACTACTGTCAAAAGTTTTCTTCGCATGCCTTCTTGAAAAATAATCTTAAGAAAGGTTTTCCTATACTTCTCCTTTTTATACAGCTGTCCTAAATCGTCCTTCCTCTGCTTCAAGAATGTGCAGTTTCTTCACTAAGACTGAAAACCTTGATGCCAATGTTTTTAGACTCAAAAGAAGCCTATAGATTTCATCCCAAATGTTAAAATTCAGGTCTTTTCAACCTAGATGCACCTTCTGTGTATTAATTTATAATGAATTTTACAGGAGCTTAGAATTGAGAAAACACTGACGGCCAAGAAATCTATACATCAGAGTCCAAAGAAATAGCTTTTAGATTGTGTGGCCATTTACTCACAGAATAGAGAGACTTTGTGTTCAGCAGCTTAATCAGAGCCTTTTTTTTAGTTTGTAATCATTCTATGTAAAATATAACTTGTATTCTCTTTTTTAAGGTGTGGAAGGACAGTCTGTCGAAATTTGTAACACTGTAGACATCAGAGGTGAATTTAATCGTGAAATTGCAATGAGGATAACTTCGGACGTGAACAGCAGTGATCGATTCTTCAGTGACCTCAATGGCTTTCAGGTTTGATGTTAATTGATTTTTATCTATATGTATATATATTTTCTAAAATGCTGTATATGTATATGTATATCTTATGATTCATTGACTAAAGGTACATTCAAACAATTAATTGCATGTCTGGGTGATTTTACATTAATCATTGTATAAGTAATTTGCTGAACGTTTTTTCCACCTAACTGAGTACATGAAAATAAGCTTTTTGAAAAACAGTTTCTAAGAGAGTTTGTTCTAAAATAGCTGTTTTGATTGGAACACATGAAATATTTTTAATCAGTAGTATTTTCAATTACAGTGGTGTGAAAAACTATTTGGCCCCTTCCTGATTTCTTATTCTTTTGCATGTTTGTCACACAAAATGTTTCTGATCATCAACACATTTAACCATTAGTCAAATATAACACAAGTAAACACAAAATGCAGTTTTTAAATGATGGTGTTTATTATTTAGGGAGAAAAAAAATCCAAACCTACATGGCCCTGTGTGAAAAAGTAATTGCCCCCTTGTTAAAAAATAACCTAACTGTGGTGTATCACACCTGAGTTCAATTTCTGTAGCCACCCCAGGCCTGATTACTGCCACACCTGTTTCAATCAAGAAATCACTTAAATAGGAGCTGCCTGACACAGAGAAGTAGACCAAAAGCACCTCAAAAGCTAGACATCATGCCAAGATCCAAAGAAATTCAGGAACAAATGAGAACAGAAGTAATTGAGATCTATCAGTCTGGTAAAGGTTATAAAGCCATTTCTAAAGCTTTGGGACTCCAGCGAACCACAGTGAGAGCCATTATCCACAAATGGCAAAAACATGGAACAGTGGTGAACCTTCCCAGGAGTGGCCGGCCGACCAAAATTACCCCAAGAGCGCAGAGACGACTCATCCGAGAGGTCACAAAAGACCCCAGGACAACGTCTAAAGAACTGCAGGCCTCACTTGCCTCAATTAAGGTCAGTGTTCACGACTCCACCATAGGAAAGAGACTGGGCAAAAACGGCCTGCATGGCAGATTTCCAAGACGCAAACCACTGTTAAGCGAAAAGAACATTAGGGCTCGTCTCAGTTTTGCTAAGAAACATCTCAATGATTGCCAAGACTTTTGGGAAAATACCTTGTGGACTGATGAGTCAAAAGTTGAACTTTTTGGAAGGCAAATGTCCCATTACATCTGGCGTAAAAGGAACACAGCATTTCAGAAAAAGAACATCATACCAACAGTAAAATATGGTGGTGGTAGTGTGATGGTCTGGGGTTGTTTGCTGCTTCAGGACCTGGAAGGCTTGCTGTGATAGATGGAACCATGAATTCTACTGTCTACCAAAAAATCCTGAAGGAGAATGTCCGGCCATCTGTTCGTCAACTCAAGCTGAAGCGATCTTGGGTGCTGCAACAGGACAATGACCCAAAACACACCAGCAAATCCACGTCTGAATGGCTGAAGAAAAACAAAATGAAGACTTTGGAGTGGCCTAGTCAAAGTCCTGACCTGAATCCAATTGAGATGCTATGGCATGACCTTAAAAAGGCGGTTCATGCTAGAAAACCCTCAAATAAAGCTGAATTACAACAATTTTGCAAAGATGAGTGGGCCAAAATTCCTCCAGAGCGCTGTAAAAGACTCATTGCAAGTTATCGCAAACGCTTGATTGCAGTTATTGCTGCTAAGGGTGGCCCAACCAGTTATTAGGTTCAGGGGGCAATTACTTTTTCACACAGGGCCATGTAGGTTTGGATTTTTTTTTCTCCCTAAATAATAAAAACCACCATTTACAAACTGCATTTTGTGTTATATTTGACTAATGGTTAAATGTGTTTGATGATCAGAAACATTTTGTGTGACAAACATGCAAAAGAATAAGAAATCAGGAAGGGGGCAAATAGTTTTTCACACCACTGTATAGACAACTATTTTTGATAAATATATATAGGTGTACAGAATGTAGTTATTAGTATCTTAAATGAATGAAGTTGAAGTATTCTGTTCTCTTTAAGGAATGAATTAGCCGTATTCATTATTGGAAGAACAGCAGGTCTCACTCAGTCTGCTTAAAGTGGGGCTGTGTGGGTTAGCGATTAGCGAGTCAGTGCTGCCTGGTTAGCTGGTTTGGAAGGACCGAGCCAAATGATTGATTTAATTATTGTAATGTTCTTCAGTAATTTGTGAACTCTCAGAAATAGAAAGTATCTGTAAGCATAATTTTTTTTTTTTTAATTTTCTGCACTTTCAGGAAAAATAAATGTTAACTGTTAATCTAGAGAATAAGCTCTCACTTTATGTTTAGGAGTTTTAACATTGTTATTCTGAGCTTTGTGGCATTTTCTTTAAGGAAAATTAAGACTCCTGCACTGTAGACTTATTTCTCTCACACACTGCTTGAACCACTAAATAATTCAAGTGTCAGTTGCTTAAGGGTGAATGAAACAAGACAAAATCAAGATAGAAGCAAATGTCAGATATTATTATATATAATTTACTAGAAAAATATTTCTAGAGACAGGCATTTTGCTATACTAATACAAAAGACAAGTATTTTAACTGCTTGTATCTTTGTATATTCTGAGAATATGACAGCATTTCTGTCAGTGAAAAAGAAATACTACTTCTGAAAAAAAATGATATTTTATTTATACCGTTTAAACATTTTTCATATGCATGAATTTGCTGTTCTGGAGCTCTCTTTCACCTAGTGCTGCTTGGAGAGGTTCTGAACCCCTCAACCTGAGATCACTGGGTCATTAATAGATGAGACTAATTAATTTGTTGTTCTTAATTTTATTAGATGTGATAAGATTTTAATTTAAAGGATCCTTACAAACATGTTTCAATGTTCAAAGGGAACTGAAGTTGTCCAAAGAAATGTTTATGCAATGAAGAGTATAAGATGCAGTTTGAACCTGAAAAAGACCCAAGATTCTTTGATTTTTAGGCATATTAGCAAGTATTTCTTTCACATTTCTTCTGGAAATTTTAATTTTTTATCATAATTTTGATTCTGGAAAAGAAATTGTCTTTCTGAGACACAGAGTGACAACCGGTAACTCTGTAACACAATGTATTTTGTATAATCCCTTTCGGTAGTGACCACTATATCAAAGCATTCCACCAATGCAAATCTGTAGTTTAGCTGATATACAGTATATACTTTATATGTTAAATAAAGTTAGCAGTGCATGTGACTAGTGTTGTTTATAACATAAACTATAAAACTGAAAATGTGGATATTCTGTTGGACTAACATGAATTTGGCAGGCCATTTAATTGATAAAAAAGTGACTGCCTGCTGAAGTTTGAAAGTAGTTTTCAAAATGATAAAACAGTATAAAATTTATGCATAAAACTTGACTCTTTAGCTGATTTTTCGCTTAATCTTCAATGAATCTGATATGTTTTTATTAACAACTATCATATTTTCCAGGCTTAAGAAAAGAGTGAGCAAATGTTCAGATTTATTTCAGAATAGCATTACAGTACAGCTGTTCGCTCCTTTCCATATTAACTTGGGAATAAGTTTGTGATAGGACCAAGTTCACTTAAACTTTTGAAACCGTAACTCACACATTAAAAAAAAAAAGAAGCTTCACACATGCAGAACAGCCTCTGATTGTGGTCCAGCAGTCTACACGCTAAAGCAACTGTGTAAAAGATACGGTGTATGAGGGGCTTTAGAGTGCCCTGTCTGCAGCTGGCAGAATAAAGTCAATAGCATTCTACAATTCTCTTAATTAGCTACCAACATGGCAATAAATCACAAGAGGTATTTATGAAGTTTTATTTTCTCTTAAAAATATATAGAGCTCTTTTAGCTCTTGGAAGAATAGTTAAGATTTTATGTAGGTTAATATTGTTGCACCCACTTTTGCTTTTCAGAACTTTTAGAAAAGAGCATGAGTTGATTCACAAAAGATAACTTCTAATATTTCACTAAGAAGGGCTCAAGTCATTTTTAATGAACAATATGAACAGTTAAGTTATAATACTTAAACATGAATTTTGGAAAGAGTGTTCAGTTATGATGCTTGCTGTGGTGCATTCTATTACTTGCTTTATCAGTCCTTCAGTTTTGGGTTGTGCATCATGCTTTAGGTGGATATTAAGTGTGATTCTAAAGTTGCAGATGTTTCATAATGAAGATGTTATAAAGTTAGAGAAAACACTTGTCATTGTGTTTAATTCTGCCCTTTAAAAACACTTAAATAAAGTAAACTACCTAATTGATGTTTGGATCATTCTGTATCGACTCCATAATGAATCAGAAGAGGAAGGTGCATATCATCTATCTATCTATCTATAAGACCATGCTGCAACACTATTTTGAATCCTCTAATGTTGTTGAGCTTTTTTGAAACAATTTTTAGCTATTCCAAGTTTTTTTTTTTTCTGTTGACATGACGCCCAGTCAAAGTTGCTAATAGCTTTCTTGTTGTAAACCTGTCTTTGAACAGCTTTTTTCAAATTAAGCATCTTTCTAGTGCACAGCAGTGGAGACAACATGTTTCCATTTCTGAAGAGGATTATAAATGCTTCATAAAATTACACTTTCCTAATGTATGAAAATGTATAAAAGCCTCTATTTAAAAAGTAATGACTGAAGTTTCATCAGAAGCAAAACTTCCTCAGCTGTAAGCTGCTGCACTCTGATATTGTATTTTATGTTAAAACAAAAAGGATTTATTTTCTATGCAGTGTGAACTCAATTTAAGATAACATATTATTTCTTGTGATGTGCAATTGAGAAGCAGTGCAAATTTGAAACTTAATTTGCTTTTTATGTATAAAATATACACTGATAAAGAAGCTTGCAGCTGTTGTTTTGCTAACTCCAAAAAAGTGTTTAGTTATTATGGCCAGGCCATTGAGAATTGAAATGAATGTGATGTTTAGTGTAATAGTTATCTGGTTATATTACTAGTTTGATCAGAGAGTCACAATAATTCAACTTTGATATATTTAAAAAAAAATGATATATGAAAATTTTACTTATGCTCATCAGACACTTTTAAAGATCAGAGTGAGCTGTGCTTAGCTTTTCAACATACATAGAAGACGGCTATCAGGAATGTCATCAAACATTGGCTATTTTCATCAACTTGTCCACTGCCTATGACACAGGCTGGAGAGAAGGGCTGCTCTGTAAGAGTTTTATTTCCCTGCAAAAAGCTACCTCACCTGCTTAGTAACAGGCTGTGCAACAGGACGATTCATGTTACCATGGGTCAGGACATGAGTTTACTGAAAAAAGAAAAGAATAGTTTCCCCCAAGAATTACCCCCCAAGGGTCATTCTTTTCACCTAAACATCCTAGATATGCAAGGTACAACATCCTGAAAGTTTGCATATGCAGACGATGTGGCAATTGCTGTCTAGTAGAAATCTTTTAAAACAGCAGAAGAAACCGTTGTTAGGGCCCCTGGATTCCTCTGGGATTACTATCGTAAGTGGAGACTAATGCCAAATCCAAACCAAAGAATGCTTATGTTTTCACTTGAACAATAAAATTTGGGAACTGAGAACTTGAGATTACTTTTACTACACGACTGAAATGTAATTTAACACCCAAGTATCCTCTTTAATAAAATCCCTGTGTGCGTCCAGGTGTCCATGTGTGTGTGTGTCTTCTGGAGAAGTGCGCATACGCGGGGCTTCTGGTGAAGTGCACATGCGTGGGGCACGGTGCGATGCACGATATTACTGTCAGAGAAAGTTAGAGGCGTTTTACGGAAATACAAACCAGTGTTACTGCGAGAGGAAATTAAAGGTACACAATACAGTGACGCATATTACAGCCACATACAAGCCATTATTACTGTCAGAGGAGATTAAAGGCATATTACCGACGCGCAAGCCTGTATAACCACCAGAGAAAATTAAAAATATATTACGGACGTACAAGCCAGCGGACGTACAAGACAGTATTACTGTCACAGAAAATTAAAGACACACAATACACGGCGGCAGCCCACGAAGAACGGTCAGGTCAGCAAGTAAACATCAACAAAAGAAAGGCTGAAAGAAAGAAAAATACAACCAACAAAAAGAATGAGGTCAAAGTCCCTTGCCATTTAATATAGACTGTTCCTACTAATGTATATGCACTACTGTTCTAGCGCCCGTTATTGTAACAGGCTAAATGACTAGTTTAAGCATAACTCTGGACTGTACCTTAACATACAGGCAGCACTTGAATAACAGCTGACAAAGTTTGCACAACAAATTTTATTTTACAGAGGCTATGTGGACTATCTTGGTGTGCTGCAGCTACAACACTGAGATGCTCAGCTTTAGGGTTTGGATACAGCATTGGCAGAATATGGGACGCCATTGTGGTTGAACAGTTACAACATGGAAAGCTGCATACCCAACTTAACACAACAATGCATATTATTACTGGTTGCTTCAAGACAGCTCCTATTTTTAGCTCCCTTACACACAAGTCAGATTCCATCCCCAACTTTATAAAGATGAGATGCCTTACAGCAGGAATATAGGAAAATCATTTGTTATGTGCACTTACCTATGCACCACAATATCCCAATGGCCTCCTTAAATCTGCTAAAATCCAGACAACCCTCAATAAGATCAGCAGGGGCCCTGTGTGAAGAAAATTCTGATGTTCAAAGGGAATAGGAGAGTCCTGAATTTAACCAGCACCCAGTAATATTCTTAGCCTTATAATCCACCAGAGGGAGACCTTCAGGAATTGAAATACCCCACCAAGTTTGGAAACCACCAACAGAATCTGTAGAGGACATGATTGATGTGGCAGTTCTCTTTATATTCCTATCCCAGAATGTATCTGCAGTGCTCTTAACCAAACAACCTCTCATATTGCACAGAACTGTTAATGCATGTCCTACACTAGTGAGTGGAAAGAAAATGCATTGAGCAGATAAAAAAAACAGAACCTTTCATTGTTACTGCTCTTTTTGTGATTTCAAAGTAAATGTAACTGTTTATTTCATATACAGTGAGTATAGAAACAAATCACCACCATAAAAATATTCACATGTTGTAAATAAATATGAATATTTTCAAAGGGGGTGATTCTTTCTATACCCACTGTATAACGTATGCACTTATTGATGTTTATATCTGTGTGCATGTTATATTGACTTTTGAGACACTTTTATATATTGCATGTGAAGTTATCATGAGCTATTGTGATACAAAAAATATATAAATAATCTGAGTATTCAGGATTTGGCTTTCACCTTATTAAATTCGGAACTGCCGTCGGTCGACTACGACTAACACAATATAATACATATACTCAGCAGAGAATAACCCAATGAAGAGAAATAGGCAATGAGAATGAAGAAGGGGGGCATGATGAACTGAATGAAATTATTACAAGACTTAAATATATATGTGTGCTATATGCAGTATATCTAGATATTTTTTGTCCAGTAATAACAGAAGGGCAATGTTTCAATGTGAAAGTTTTTCAGAACATGATTGTTTGTTAGTTTCATTTGTCCCTTCATGTTCAGTGATCCCATTTGTTATTGGGCCTTTTCAACTGGATAGTGGCACAAGCCTAGCATAGTCCTGCACTATTTCCAGGAGCATGGCGATGAATTTGATTTAATGCAGTGAAGTCATTGGGTCTAAATGCATACTTTTTAGAGCTTTTCTACATTCCACACTCATGAAATAAATCTGTATCTGTATAGAGACAATGTGTTTCTCATAGCTTGCTGCACTATAAGAGCTTATTTTGAAAAAGGCAACATTTATTGAGAATTTACTAATGTGACATCATTTTTTTTCAAAAGGACAATTTTTGTGCAGATTGTTCTTTCCTGTATGTACAGTATGTTATCCATACATCCATTATCCAACCCACTATATCCAAACTACAGGGTCACGGGGGTCAGCTGGAGCCAATCCCAGCCAACACAGGGTGCAAGGCAGGAAACAAACCCGGGGCAGACAGTATATTATGACACATTGAAGTCTGATTTTGTTTTTATTAGGATGCTAATATAACTGAACATCCGGGCTCAAAGGCAAAGGTGCATAAGAGCAGGCCTTAAATTCAAATACATATACCACCAGGAAGATGCATAGAAATGTGTTAAAATAAAAAACCAAAATGTTTCATTCTGTGTTTTTAATGGGATTTCATTAAGCTGGCTGGCTTTCTGACACAGGAGTCCATATTTGACTCCCTCGTGTTTATTTTACAGTTTGCCCCAAGAACAAACTTTACTCTGCGATAAAAATAAACTAAGCATGCTTAGTAAGAACCTTTTTTTTTTTTTGCCTTTCACTTTTGTCGCACAATGCTCAGTGTCATTTTTAAGTTTTTTTTTTTTTTTAATACAGTCTGAATATTCTGTTTCTGTCACATTAATATCCCTTCATTGGTGACATCGACAGAAAAGAAGGGATCTCTTATTCCTGTATCATTACACATTTTTTTAAACCAGCTATGGCTAAACCTCTCATCACTTGCACTTCCTGCCTTTCAGACAACTATGGTGGGATATGTAAAGCTTAAACATTCCATCAGATTCATGGTGTGTGCTGTTGTTCTCATTCCTCTTTCCATGGTCGAGTTCCCCTGATATATATGCTCCCCTCGTTCTGCATTCTTTTCTTCTGTATAATCTCCTGCAGCTGATGTAGCATCTCTCTCTTGCTCTCTGCTTTTCCTTCCTTACACCTGGCATGATGAAACTGATCTTGTAAAGCCCCTATTGATCCAAGGCCCTTGGACATCTGCCATGTCTGTACACATTTCACCTTATCCTTGACTGTTCATTTACTGGTAAAAGAGAAAAATAGCTTTTTTTAACCTTTAATATCTTTACATTGCTTTAAAAATCATTTTTTTAGCTATTAATCTAACTCCTATAATCTGTTGTTTTCTTAACAATGTGCAAATCCAAGTAAGTTTTTTTTTTAAATGTGTGAGTGGTGCTGTAAAAAGAAGACATTGTAACAAACTTATGCATCTTAAATACACAGCATGCAGATGAATATAACAGGGATTGTGGGTAGTGTAAAATATTCCCCAATTTTCATTTACCTAACCTGAATTTAGAATAGTATAAAATAAATGTTCTAAGTTCTGAACTTAAGTCTTATCTTGATTTAGAAAGTAATGTTGAAAAAGATGACATGTCCCTTCCATTAGCATTAATGGACTCCTCTAAAAACTGTGTATTCTGTGTGTGAAGCTAAAGAGAAGACTGGAGTGTTGCCCAAGAGCTGTTAAAAATAAAAAGCCTCTTGGGAAAGTGACTGAATTAATAAGCTTGAATGCCACAGATTTTATCAAACCATTTAGCAAAATGGAATTGTGTAATTGGGTTCCCAAAGTGCTCTAAGACATTTTAAAGGCCAGTGCGCTGTGTCAAGTCTTGATCCACTTTAAACACAGTTAGGCAGCCTTTGTCACTGCTATGCTTTTGGTACACAAGCAGCTTACTACATCCCATTTCTTCCCCAGAAACATGTCCATAGCAGTTTACAGTTAATATAGTCTGGTGTTGACCATTGTTTGAATTGTTTTACAAAAGCAAGCTTTGACGGTCTCTTATAATCCACACAACATAATGCACTATGAAGAATATTATTTCTGAAAATTGCCATCCTCTGCAAGTTCGTCTTACATTTTGTCATAAAGTGACTTGCTTGATCTTAATAATATTTAAGAATTTTTATTTTGCAACCCTTAGTAAACTATATTAAATGCCAAATGTTTGTGGACAACATCACACCTATATGAGTTTGTTGGGCATCCATTCCAAAACTATGGGCATTAATGTGAAGTGAAATTAAGTATTCACAAAATTCCTTTTAACTTCTAAGGTTCTATTTATATTGTTGAACAAGTTAATATCGAAAATGCCCAAATTATTATCATGATTTATCACTCATGTTTGAAACACAACATTGGCCAAAGGCCTATAACTGCCCCTGGGTACTTCCCCTGAAAGGGCTACACTTCATGATACCTTAGCAAAGTCCAGAAGCCACTTCAAGAATCACACTCCTGCTGGGACTTACCAAATAAACTACCTTTGAAAGAGCTGCACAAATCAAACGGAGGAATATGGCCACAGCTAGTGAACTCGGCTTCAGTATTTTAGCACGGTCCAGAAAGACCCCTGTATCCTTCAGCTTTATCATCGTTACCACTGAAAGGGCTGCACAATTCTAACAGAACGAGAACAACTTGCAAGTGAACAAACGAAAGATATACTTCAACAAGAGCAGATTACTGCCTTTGAAAGGGGTAAACAAATAACAAATCACCCAAACAAGCATACTGGAGCAGGCGATACCAGTAAACTAGGCAAGTTTCCGTGATTAAATATTCTTAAATTTAATCATTATTTGTGCTTATTTGCAGAGAAATCAGTCATTAAATACTAACAGTAAAAAGTAATAGAAATGATGCAACCTGAACAATTCAAATCAGTGTCCATGAAAGCGAGCCAGGCTTTTAGTATAACCAGGAGAGAGATATAATTTAAAGAGTTCACTCTTCTTAATTCAACTAAGGGCATTCTTTAAAAGATTGCAGCATCATGACGTTGGCCTCTGCTTCATTGGGGTACATTGAAGGTAACGTTGCCCTTTTGTACAATGTTGGTTCGGTGCAGCTTCAGTACTGCTTGCACCCTCTCTCTCTATTAACACTGTGTTGTTATCCTTCCATTATTTGTTCACATTTGCCTCTCTTAAATTCTATTGCATCTGCACTTCCCAGTGGTATAGTATGTATTGCACACCAATATGAGATTGGTGAGTCTAACTTTAACCCACAGTATTTATGATATAAGTCATGGAACGCAAACAATGTCAGTCATGAAACACCCTTTCATGTCAGTCTAGACCAGTGTTTCCCAAACTCGGTCCTGGGGACCCCCTGTGGCTACAGGTTTTTGTTCCAACCAGCTTCTGTTTTTAATTGAACTCCTGGGCTAATTAAGTGATGTGATATTTCCCAAGTTCTGTGTTTAGGGAACAATATAGAAATTAGAAAACTAAGTTTGCTGAAAAAAAAAATATTAAAATATACAAGAAGTTGTATAGGAATAATGTATTTTTTTCTTTTTAACAGTATTTTCATCTTGATTTTCATTCTACTTTTCTAGGTGTTCTAATTGTTTAATTAATCCATTATTTACTAATTAGTGGGTCTGACTCTAAAGTAGTTGCAGCCTTTGATTATTCAGTGTTGTTTGCCTGGTTGTGTGATCTACTCATTTTAAATTGTCATTATTAAGATACAATGAAGGGGGAAAAACTGCACAGAGAAAGGGCAAAGTATAATGAAATCAACAAATGAGAGTTAAGCATTTAAATCTATATCAAAAGAGAACTGCGCAAGAGCCCATTGGAGTAGGATTCCTTCTGGCAGTAATGGGATTTGAACTTGCAACCTTCCAGACACCTGCACAGATCCTTAGCCTCAGAGTCACCACTCTCGGAATCTTTTTGACAATATTTCTAAATGTCTTATAAATGTAAAAATTATACTGCTATGCTTTTCTGAATGTCAAATAAAAGAAAAAAAATACCAGCTAATTAAATGAGATCAGTGTTATCAGGTGTTGTCACTGAATCTGGTTGGAACAAAAACCTGCAGCCACAGGGGGTCCTCAGGACCGAGTTTGGGAAACACTGGTCTAGACAACACATTTATGTCAGGTTACTTGACAGTCATCATTATTTGATAAATGAACCCTAATCTTAACAATAGTGTAGCCTGGCATACAGCATAACATCAACAGTCTCCTCAACAGAGCACTGAAGATCTACAGCTAGCTTGTTGATACACAGTGGGCATTTTGTGACTGGCATTTTGAATGTTACATGACTCCCATCATAAGTATTGTAAGCTGCAGTTGCACTCTGTTGCTTTCTTTTTATACAATGGCTTGATGGCTATCTTTAGTAAGTGACATTACCAAAAATCAAATGATTGAGAGTTTACCTTTGTGATCTCGCTCTTCTGTCAGCCATGAGTTATTTTAAGTTAATTATGAAATATAAGTTAAACATCAAAGTCTCCAAAAACTCCCAGTTCACATTTTCCTATGAGCATATATACACTGGTTAGTTTATCTGAGCTAAAACATAGATAATAACACTTCTTCTTAACATTTAATATACATTTGCATATCTTTTCCAGAGTTCTCTGTATTAGAATGATTGTTTGCATCTTTCAATTCAACACTTTATTAAAATACATTGTTTGTCTCTGTCAGTTTGATTAGTCGATGGTTTAAAAGAAGAACAGATCTAATGGGCTCCTTTTCTAAAGCAGTCTCTTGGCCCACAATGTCTTCTAAAAATTCTTCCTCGCAAGCCCTTCAATCCTTTATCTTCATTCTGCCTGTATCTGCCCCTCAACTCCACCTGTCCCTGGCATTGTCATGTAATCATTGAGCTAAATCACTTCTATTGTATTACTTCTTGTCCGGTGCCTGCATTTTGCTAAACTCTTGTTTAAATACACACAATCAAAAGTAATTATCTATAAAAGAGTTGCTTACATTTTTTTTTTCTCATAACTCAATTTTGCCGCCTTTGTGCCTTTGAAACCCAGAATCTCTACAGACTATCTTCCCAGAGTCCCCACTGGAGAATCACCATGGACCATCATCTTTACCCCATGGAGAATCACTGTAGACAGTCATACATTTACCCCTTGGAGAATCACCATGGACAGTCCTTTTGTCTTGCGCATTGTCTTTGCTTAAACTGCCCTTGGCAACCCATCATAAGACAATTAACAAACCGTAAGCAACCATTTCACATGCAGTATAATTTTGAATCTCTGTTCTATATGATCCAATAAATGGATGGTGACCCATAGTATAATGTAGTCCAGACCAAACATGACTTCCAGTAGCCTCGAAGCGATTCTTCCAAACTGTTGCTCTTGATGTTGCTAGGATGTCTTGGCTGACATGCCTCTTCAACATTACATGGAAATCTGGTGCCTTTGGATTGGCAAACTGGGGTGGTGGTCCCCATCTTTAAGAAAGGGGACTGGAGGGTGTGTTCCAGCTTTAGGGGAATCACACTCCTCAGTCTTCCTGAGAAGACATATGCGAGGGTTACGGTTGTGGCTGTTGGTCGAGTCTCAGATTCAGGAGGAACAATGCGGACCAGCCTTTTACCATCACAATGATTCTGGAGGGTTCATGGAATTATGTCCAACCTGTCTACATATGTTTTGTGGACGTTGAAAAGGCATATGACTGAGATATTAAATAGGGGTGATTCAGATTATTTAGCCCCTGTATCAGCGAAATAGCTTAGTTCACACTCCCAGCAGTAAGTCGGGATGTGGGTGTGGGACTCTGCCAAACCCTTTGTTCTGATTCTGCTCATAATATATGTTGACAGAAATTTTAGGTGTAGCCAAGGAGTGGAGGGTGTCCAGTTCATTGGCCTCAGGGTCTCATCTCTGGTTTTTGCGAATGATGTGGTCCTCCTGGCTCTGTCAGGGTGGGATATGCACTGATGTGGTTTGCAGCTGAGTGGGAAGCCAGGATCAACACCTCCATGTCTGAGGTTATGGTTCTCAGGTAGAAGAGAGTGAAGTGCCCTCTCTGGGTTGGAGATGGTGTGCTGCCTCAAGCAAAAGAGTTCAAGTATGTTGTGTTTTTGTTCAGGCAGATCATAGTGGTGCCTGCATTAGTTCTAAAAGTCAGTCATGGTGAAGGGAGAGCTGATCTGAAAGGCAAAGTCCTTGATTTACTGGTCAATTTATGTTCCCACCCTCACCTATGATCACAAATTGTGAGTATTGACTAAAAGAACTAGATTGCAGATACAAGCAGCAGAAGTGAGTTTCCTTCCCAGGGTTTCTGGGCTCAGCCTTAGAGATAAAGTGAGAACCGCAAACATTTGGGAGGAGCTCAAATTAGAGCTGCTGCTCCTCCGTACCAAAAACAGTTCAGGTAGTTTGGCAATATGATTATGTTGCCCCCTGGATGTCTCCTTGGGAAGGTGTTTCTGGCATGTCCAACCTAGAGGAGATCTTGGAGCAGACTTGGGACACACTAGAGTGATTATACCACTTAACTGGACTGGGCTACGCTTTGGTGTCCCCCAGAGGAGTTGGAGAAGGTGGCAGGGAAAAGGGATTTTGGGCATCTTTGCTTAGACCGCTGCCCCTGTGACCCAGGCCCCGATAAGCTGCAGAAAATGGTAGATGGATAGTTATAGTCTTGGACTCAGTTTATTCACATAAAAGCTACAACACTCAAATTAAATATTAATTGATAAATTTAAAAGAACTCCAAAAATTATCCCATTGCACTCTTTCTTCCTGAATGTTGTTGAGGTTTAAGCTACTAGAAGCACTTGTTTGAGGTGTTTTATTACTGCGTAAGGGGGTTCTGCCAGTTTTTAAATCCAAAGGTTCACTTACTTTTTCCACATCACACTTTGAATGTTTGATATGTGTGTCTAATAAAAATATAGGTTATAATTGTGCATTATTAGTGTAGGCATATTGTTTGTGTATACTGTACTTGTGACTTAGATAAAGATGAGATCACATGTTATGACAAGTTAATGCAGAAAAATCGTATTCCAAAAGTTTCACATACTTTTTTCGTACCACTGTAATCTTCCTATATATATGCCTTTTAATGTTGAGTGTTTGTATATTATATATACAAAACTTCATATTTTTATGTGTAATTAGAGCAAAATGAAAAAGAGTTTGCCATCTAAAAAAATTCACCGGTTTTAAATGAATAAATGCATTAATATATGGGTTCTTTTCATTTTTTCTCCTGAAGTATTAACCAGAATCTGTTTTTACATGTTGCTTTGCATGTACATTATTTTTCTTGTTCAATCTGTCCCTCAAACAGGGAATAGTTAATGTTTGATTACAGCAGATTTTGTCCCCTGCCTTCTATCCAATATTTTTCTTTGTGATTTCTCTTTACTTCTTTCTCTATGACTTGCACACATTGACACATTTTTAGAATAAATGAGTCGTTCTAAATATTATTTCTAATAATATATTTCTATATATGCACAGTTTATTAGTCATTTCTTGAAGATCTTCCAGTTACTTTTTACAGAATGATATTTTGAAATCTGAGTAAATCCCCCAATAAGAATACATTTAATATTAGGTTACTTTACTTTCTTTAGATGCTATGTGTAACTGTATCTAGTAAGCATATAATAATAATAAATAATAACATAAATGTTTTGGAAAGTAAGAAGCTTTTTATAAACAATATGTACAATTTTTCCTTTATCTTTGTGTTGGAAAACTCTACTTTGAAAGACAAGCTTTAAATATGATTCTTGAGATTTCTGATGGCAGAAGAACATTTTCCTAAGCAGGACTACAGCCTATGGTCCTCCAAGTAAAGAGCCTGATCTGGGGCTCACATATCACTCGAGGGCATTGCTGGCAAGTAGATAACTGAAGTGTCAGGCTGACAATTATAAATTCTATCATAGAGTTCCTCTCTGATAACAAGGAATTCAGTGTTCCTGGTGAACCAAGATGGCCTTGTGCTTTATAAGACAATAACAAGGAGCACCCAGTTAGCAACAGTGTAGTCACTGACAGCTTCAGATTCCAGAGTGATACATTGTGATTGCCTTTAATAGAGATAGTGTACATCTTTGGTTTACAAAAGATCTGGCATCAGTTAACATCAGTGGAACTGATTGGCTTATTCAGGTTTTTTGAGTTACAAAGGTGTAGTGACCAACACTGATAGCACTGAGAGCATGCTGATGAAGCACAGGAGCGCCTTCACACTTGAGTATGTTCTTTTTACCCATTAGGCTTTTATATATTTTTCAAGTATTGTTCTATACATACTGTATACATATGTACAAAAATGATACAAGATAAAATAAATTTAATTACGACACAAGAAAGGGTGTACAAAATAGATTTTTTTTCACTGTTTTTTAAAATGAT
Organism: Erpetoichthys calabaricus; assembly: GCF_900747795.2. Lineage (NCBI taxonomy): Eukaryota > Metazoa > Chordata > Cladistia > Polypteriformes > Polypteridae > Erpetoichthys > Erpetoichthys calabaricus. The sequence continues at coordinate 38,216,753 of NC_041400.2, read as the reverse complement.
GTCTTCAAGGTGGTGGCCATCATTAGCGATACACTCTTCGAGACAAAAGCGGTGATTTTGTAGCGATATATTTTACCATCATTTCATATGGATGGAAATTAAGACCCTCATGCAAAACCCTCCTCAAAGATATGTTTGAAATACCAAAGGCAGAAGCATGTTTGCACGCTGAACGTCTAGGAGAATGTAAAATTGATGCCCTTACAGCTTGGATATTTTCAGACATTTATACTGTCCGTGTCCTGCAGTGGGTTGGCACCCTGCCCAGGATTGGTTCCTGCCTTGTGCCCTGTGTTGGCTGGGATTGGCTCCAGCAGACCCCCGTGACCCTGTGTTCGGATTCAGCGGGTTGGAAGCTCTCTCTCTCTATACTGTCCGTGGATGGCCTAGAGATTTATTGTTGAACGTTGTACCCGTCTGTCTAAATTTAACCACCCACTGAAGAATTGTTTTCCAATTTGGTTGCGTAAATTGGCAAAACTTTCGCTACTGGGCTGAAACCAATCTTTGTGAACTTAATCAAAAACCCCTGCACAGTGAGCGTGTTACAGTTTGGTGTGCCATGGCAGAATTTGGCATTGTAGGCACTTACTTTTTTGAGGAGGTGGAAGGAACGGTTACTGTCACTTCAGAACATTACATTGAAATGGTAGAGAACTTTTTGCAGCCCCAACTGGAAAAAATGGAGTGGAGTGCCTGGTTTCAACAGGATGGAGCAACAGCTCATACAGCGTGAAGATCCATGCAAGTTTTGCGGGATCTGTTTTCGGGGAAGCTGATCTCCCTGCGCAGCGATGTCAGGTGGCCTTCACGTTTGCCTGATCTCGCTACATGCAATTTCTTCTTGTGGGGCTGTCTCAAGTCGAAGGTATACACACACCAACCTGAAAACCTTGAATCCCTCAAGGGCGCCATTCGCCATGAAATCGGCGTTGTTCCTGTTGAAATGGCCAAACGACTCATGCGAGTGTTCAGAAGAGTGTATCGCTAATGATGGCCACCACCTTGAAGATATCATTTTTAAAACAAAGTGATAAAAAATCAATTTTTTATACCCTTTCTTGTGTTGTAATGAAATTTATTTTATTTTGTACCATTTTTGTAGAATAAACGTTTGAATTGTGGTACTTCTTTTTGGCTCACCCTGTGTGTGTGTGTTTATCTTTAACACAAGGTGACAACTCTTATACTAAACTGCAAGGGCAGCCAGCTTGACATTCTATGTGTGTATATATATATATATATATATATATATATATATATATATATATATATATATATATATATATTTGCAGCTGGAGATCCACAAAGGGAGAAAAAATGAATCACGTATCATAAAGTAGTTTTTATTCCTGAGCTTTCAACCCCTACCAGGGGTCTTCATCAGAGGATAATGCTTAGACTTACAAGAATCAAAGGCAATATATAGCAACACATTAAGTGGGGGGTGGGGAGGTGACTAAGTCACAAGCCGGCACCTCCCCCCGTCTCTTCTCCCACTTCTTGCTCGGTACTCATCCCCCGATCTACTGTAGGACGCCTCGCTACTTGAGTCCGGTCACCCCTGTCTCGGCTCCCTTCGCCAGGGCTTCCCCTTTCCTTTACAGTACCGGTAGTACTCACCTGTACCACATCAACGCTCTGGCTGGAGAATTCCATGTTGTACTTACCCCCCCCACTCCTTTAAGGTCGTCAGGGAAGTCTCTGTTTTCTTCTCCAACCTGTCGATCACCTCTCGTATTAAGCACAGGACCTGAAAGAGTGAATGTATGGGCCGAAGGGTTTCCTCCAGCTCCCGTACAGCCGCCAGCAAAACCAAAACATCAGCCGGCGGTGAACTTACAGTTCGTTCGGTCCAGCTGTGAGCCATGGAGATCCTGCGCACGCTCCATTGGGTCCTTGTCCATCCCAGTATTGACGTTTGTTAGTCCTGCCCTCGACCACTTGCCAGCGGGTACACAACACACTCCGTGCAATCCTGTGCCTGTCTCTGGGAGGGACTTCTGGTCCTCCAGCGCTTCCTCCACCCTATGAGAGGACTCGATCGGGGAAGAGTCTTCCGGGTGGTTTCTGCCCTGCAACCCTTCTGCAGTCAGTAGCGACTCCTCCTCTTCTCCCATTGTCGTCTCGCCATCACTCCACGGGTCGGCATGCTTCGGCCACAGACACGGATTCGGGCAGGCCCCTTCTATAAAACAAGAGCTGGGGACAGCAGGGTAGGCCCTGCCAAGTGTATCACCATCATGTGCGAGACTTACCTCCCGGATCCCGTCTTCCCGAGTGTGCTGCGGCCGGGTAGCCTCTTACGCTGCTCCGCCAACCTGTGTGTCCGCAAAGACGACACTTGGAACCAGCACCACTACCTTTAGGGTGCGTTTACCCTTCTTCTTCCCCATCGAGCTGACCATCTGTTAGGCATGGACCTCGGTGAGAGTGTTGTCGAGCTGTTGGCCCAGGTATGTGTGCCGCAATGTGTGTGCGCCTTCGTCTGCTGTGCGGGCTGCCTCCACAAAATTATTTTTAAAACGGGGTCCCCACCTTTTAGCACATTGGGCGCCATTGTGGAAAGCCAGCCCCCCAGACACAGACAGACAGACACCAGAATGTCCAAAACACACTCCTTTATTAATCCACAGCACCACAATGCCTTCAGCAACTTCTCTTTCTTTCTCTTTCTCGGACCTCCACTCCCCTCCTCACAAGCTCCGTCTCCTTCCTCCCAACTCCGGCTCGTCTACTGGAGGGAGGTGGCCCCTTTTATAATGACCTGGATGGGCTCGCTCCAGGTGCTCCGTCTGATGACTCTTCCTCCACTCCGGGTGCCCCTGGGATTTCTTCCAACAGCACTTCTGGTGTGGCGGAAGTGCTGCCAACCAGGGTCCCATAACCATCCGGGTGCCCCCTGGCAGTGGCCTTGTCCTCCCACAGGGTTGAGCTTCACAGCTCCATGACCCCCATGCAGTCCAGGGAGGTTGGGCTCCGGGGAAAGTATTGTCCCCTTTCCGGTCCCCTGCTTCTTCCGGCATCTCGGTGGGGCAATGTCCCCAGGCGTGTGTGACAATATATATGTATATATATATTGTGGATGCTAGAGGCGCTGTTGCCCCGCTAAACCCACCAGACAGACGTCGAGGACACACGTGTAAAAGCACCAGGAAGATTTCTTTAATATTTTTCTTCAGAACTAGTGCACAAAGCACTGCACACTCCACAAATCACAAATCATTAATCAATAACAATAATCCTCCTCTCCTCCCAGTAGCTCCGTCACTCTACCACCCAACTGCGGCTCTCTTGCTGGGATTCCCAAAGTCCTTTAAATAGTCCATGACCCGGAAGTGTTCCTTCTCTGGGTCAAACGCCACATCATCCTTTTCAAGTAGCCTGGAAGTACTGCGGGCTTCCGTCCACGTGACTCCAAAGTACTTCCAGGTTGTCGTAAGAGTAATAGTCCCCAGGTTCTTTATGAGCTCCCCCTGACGGCACCCAACAGGGCTGAGGAAATGGACTCCACATCCCAGGATGCTTTGAGGGAATCCAGGGAACCATTGCCGTCCCAGGGAGCTGCCACCTAGCGTCCCGGGGGATGCAGTACCCTAAAAAGGCTGCTTCCCTCCACTCTTTTCTTTCAGGGACGTCTCGGCTGGACTGAACCCCCGGCTGTCCATCACTCTATATATATATATATATATATATATATATATATATATATATATATATATATATATATATATACATACATACATACATACATACATACTAGCCATGTGCGCCCAAATACGTTGCGCGTGTTAAAGTTGTCTGTGAAGGGCTCCCTGTTTAAACGCGGCTGCCAGTTGTGAACTGGGCCCTTCGTCGCACAGCATTATGATTTTTTATAAGGGAAACAAAATTACAAAACAAAACCCTTGGACATTGATTCGATAGGAACGGCCTACTCGGAATCACTGTTCGAATAGTAATTATGTGATGGTGGAGGAGCATTTCTGCTTCTGTCCGTTCACAGTCTGTCTCGTTTTCATGACGCTGTCGTTTCCTCTCACGATCTCTTCTCAACCTTTCTCCAGTCTCGCAGGTTGCTTTGTGGCAATCCAAAGAGTAAGGAAGAACCAATGCTTCTTTCTTGAACTCCAAATGCAGACTGATGGAAAATCACAGAAGTGTGTCCGACTTATATACTCTGACTGCCGGCTCCAAGAAGTGGGTGAACATTCGATTTGGACGAAGTGCTGCCAACGACAGTCGATAGAAACACAAAAAACCACAGTCTCGACAACGAAGCAGGTGTTGACGCCAGATCTAAACACAAAGTACGGTGTCGACGCCAGATCTAAACAGAAAGAGTGGTGTCGACAGTGTTTGTAAACAAAAGTTACAACCAAGGTGTTGTGTATTCCACCAGTACAAACAGCACATAGTCTCCTTTAGTTCAATCCTCTTTAATCACCACACTCCAACCTCATCCAACGATCCTCCCCCTCACTTCCTCTCCTCCTCCATCACTACTGCCCTCTACTGAACACAGCAGGAACACCACACAAGGCAGTGAATTCGCAGACAAACAAAGATCAAGATCCAAATGAAGATTAGATATAAAAATATATATATTACAGTATATGTTTACACTGTTGGTTTTAACTGTCTTCTCTCTGTTTTTTTTGAGGGTTTTTTTACTGCCTTTTTATTATTTATTAAGAGTAAGAATGCCAATGTTATTTATTTCACATTTGCTTTATTTACTTCTGACACATAGCAAATAAAAAAAAGTGGAAATCTTATTCTTACAGATTACTTGTCCTAGAATGAAATATTGAATACATAGTAGTTTAACTTACATTCTGTATATATTTTAAAGTAATTGATTTTAAGTTTGCAGGTGCTGGGCTTGGAGATTTTCACTGTTGTAATGTGGTTTTATATTACATAGAAAAAATGAGTCCATTAAGCCATTTCAGGTTGAGTTTTGGACACTGAGAACCCTCCAGCTCCTTTTTATTAAACACCTAAACAATATTTTAAAAATCATAATCTGTGTTCTTATGTAATCAAACAGAACACTTGATACCCTCTGGCTTTGCAAACTGCAGTTCTTACGGCATCCTTACCTGCTGCAAAGTGAGCCCGATATTCGCCAATTTCACCTGCACCCCAGATCATGGGTGTCATCAAAACTGTCAGTATCATGCAAACTGAATTGCCAGCACAGCTTAGTAGTCACCCTTAAACACCACTATTGAGTAAAATATAAACCAACAAGCCTCCTCTGACTCCATGCTGATAATTTCTGCCATAAAGAAAAAGTATTTTCAGAAGAAAGGACCACCTCTACACTGAGTAAAACTATGAAGTTTCACACTATATAAAGTAAACGCCTCTTGCATCAGTTAATCTGTGTGATTTCTTTTTCCCACTTCTATTTACTCCAGGTTGCTCTCAAGGACATTCATGTTAGGATAAATGGTGACCCTGAATTACCAGCTGTATGAGTGCGTTCTTCAGTGGACCACAACAGTGTTTTCAGAAAAGGGGTGGATTTAACTGAGCTGACTACAAGTGGTGCATGGCATTGTAAAAATAATTTTAAGGTTCAGTTAATGAAGCTCTTAGAATATAACATGAAATGATGAAAAGAGTTAAAATGTATCTGTGCTCATTGAAGAAAACTTCTTCTTTACATCATTATTAATAGTGGGCACTATCTGTGTGAATAGCGTGATTTGGTTTGTTCATTTGAATTCCTAGAATGATTTATTCCGATCACAAGCTGTACATCTTTAATCACAAAAGCTAGCTCACAGCTGGATTTCAGTTTCATTGTGATACTTTTAATTAAGTTTGAATTGAAATCAGTTCTGTCTTTTTATTTTATTTTCCAAGTTTGAAAAATTTTAACATGCAGCCTCATTCATTTATCTATGGGTTATGCTGGTTGAAGATTCTAATTTTACTCTCTTTGTTAATGTTAAATCTTTCTCAAGATACCAAACTAATATCAGTTGCACGTTATATTGAAAATGTTTTTGAAACTGAAAAGGGTATATTTTTCTCAAAATGTGTATGTTGTATTCAATAATCAATTTGAAATGTTGCACAGGCAATGATGTGTAACATCACTTCCACCTAGATAGAATGCAGCAGTTAGAGTTAAATATACTATGCTGTTGGTACAGCTGCTCTCTGAAGAAATTGCTTGAAATATTATTGTGTCTCTATAATTGAGCTCAGGAAGGGAAAAAACAAATTCTGAAAATGAGTTATGCTTGAAAGTAATCATCTTTTGTACTTTAGCGTTAATCTGAGATCTAGCAAGTTTAGGGGTTCAGTAGTTTAATGTAACAACAATCCTTAATGTATATAAAGGAAATGCAATGTGTAGAAATGTTAAAAGTCAAAATTTAAATAAAAGTAATTGAATAAAAAAGTAACAATTAAAATTAAAGTATTTTTGATTAAGAGGACTTAAGCGTCTGACAGGAGTGAGATGGATAAACTTGGTACACCGAAAAACTGATCACTCTTTAACACATCGATAATGGTGGTGGATTTCAGGATACATTCCTCCCTGTTGACACTGTCATTTGTAGTCTGCAGGGGTTATGATGTAATTGTGTTAAATAATGAAATAAAATTTGCAGAAATGATTTTAACTTGAGTACCTAGGGGACCTAAATGCTGCAAGATACTGACCTGTTGTCATGGTGAGCAATCTGAAGGGGGTTACGAAGAGAATTAGCAGATGACTTCAGAGGATAGTGTGTCAGATGTTCAAATTATTTCATTATCACAGAGATAGGTGCCAATAGTGGTGCTCTGCAGTTATCTTCTGTCTAAATGCTATTTCTAGGACAGGAGTCGCATTTTGTGCTGTGAGTTTTACTGCAATAGGATATTTTTGGACATCTTTAAGCAGGCAGGAACTTTGCATTGTGTCAGGAGCTGTTCGAATGCTACGTATGCATAAAGTAGGTGCTAGCCCCTCAGTATAGTGTTTAGCTCTGAACGGAGAGACGTTATCAGTACTGTGTCTCGAATTATAAATATATCTCATCTTCCGTAAATTGGATTTTGGGGGAAAAGAAATGGAAATAAGAGTGCTTCCATATAAGCTGCAGTACAATTTTAAGCAGATTACAAAATGACTGATCATCTGAGAGCAGGGGGTATTTTTATAATAAGGTTATAGTAAGCATGGTTATATCTGAACAATTAATAAACTGGTGAGCTTGTTAATTGGCACTTTACAAGGTAAGGCAAGTCTGCTGGTGACATTCTGTTAAGCCCTTTTCCTTTCAGGCAGCCACTGCAGATATGTTCCCATTTGAGCTTGGCTTCCTCTTATTACGTCTGAGTATTTAAGAGAGCACTGCATTTACTTCACTACTTGGTCATTGATTCTTTTCTCATCTCCAGTTCTGCTATTACCTTTGCTTTTGACCCCTGGCTAGATTTTATCGACTACATTTTTTCCCCCCATCCTTGGTATTTCTTATTTTTTACCTATTGCCTTGCTACCTGCATACAAATCTCTGAAATGAAATGTTCAGTATTCTGAACTACAACACTTGCCATTCATAAACCTGTGAGACCTGAACCTTTTTTTTTCAGTGTGTTTTCTTTTGACAAATCTTTATTAATTTTAAAGCAATGAACAGTTACAGTCATTTACTGTATGTTGTAACATTCACACGTAAGTTGGGGGTTAATGCACTTCTTCTTCTCCACTGCATTCTGAAACAAAGTTATCATCTGGACATACTGTAGCTTCCCATCTTGTTCTATAGTTATGCATTTTATACATTACATTTGCATTTTAATGTCTCTTGTACTGCAAAGCAGTTTTTGTCTTTGAAAGTTGCTATATGATATGAAAAAGTGATATACTGTAATTAGACATTTACAACTTTGTAGAGTTGTTCTGTGAGCTTCAAACGACCATAAGACATAAAATGCTTTATTCTGGTGTGCATTCTAAAGTATAACCTTGAGAAATTCTTTTCTGCTGTTATTCAGCTGTCAGCTTGCTTGCTGTGTGCGGTATTAATAATACGATTATTGAAGTCAAAGTCGGGTTCCTTTTAGGCTTTGTTGCGTTAATCGTAACTGAAAGGCTTTAGAATGCATTTTTCAGGTAAATAATGCTCTTCGTAGAGTTAAAAAATTGTTCTTTTTTTCACTTCTTTTATGATTTATGCTTCTTAAATTCTTTTTCATACAGCATGTGTTCATATGTTATGTTTAGTTGGGTGTCAGGGACTCTTGAACTCACCATTTCCATTTCATGGAATTTTTTTTGACCATTTCTTGATAAAGCCAGTAACAATTTACATAATGATATATATAAGTGTATTTATGTAACTTTTAACACTCACATATTATGATTTTGCCCCTCATTTTCAGTGCTCTACATTAAGCCATTGAACATCTTATAATGTACAGAGACTTCAAAGACGTACAGCTAATTTACCTCCACCAGGATTGTCTTTTAAATCATTTAAACCTTGGAACAGTACCAGGACTGTTGTTTTACCAATACAGTTTAACATTTTAGAAAAGTAAAAACATACTGTAAACCCTCCATCATGTCTTCTCTTGATTTTTAAATGCAACTTATATTATTCATGTTAGTTTACTATAAAGGAGACAAGTACTTTCATATACAGTATACCTTTTTCCTTTTTTACTTGTAAATGCTGGATATGAAATGTGAAGAACAGACAATTTGTGCTAATTAGAGCATGAAACGCAGAACATGATGAATAATTCACTTTATTATAATGCATTTTGTGCTGTATTTTGAGGTAAACTACTAAATATTATAGTTCAGTAGCCAGAATCATTTGTGACTAATAGTTTGTGCTGTGTGGGGCCACTTAGAAATGCAATTCAAAAAAACAGTTGTTGGAGCTTATGTGTAGTTTTCAAATCATTTTAAAAAATTTTCATAATCAGTTATTTTAATTAAAAATGACAATATAAACTTCTGTTAGTTAAAGGAGACCAGTTATTTTCCTAGTCAAGGTAATATTTGTGTTAGATGACAAAAATGATAGGTAGTAGGGTTTTCCACTAACTGAAAAGTCATTTATAGTTTTATGAAGACCGAAATATATTAGTTTATGAACATTTACAGTCATATGAAAAAGTTTGGGAACCCTTCTCAGCCTGCATAATAATTTACCCTACTTTAAACAAAAAAGATAAGTGTTATGTCTTTCATTTCCTAGGAACATCTGTGTACTGGGGTGTTTTCCGAACAAAGATTTTTAGTGAAGCAGTATTTAGTTGTATGAAATTAAATCAAATGTGAAAAACTGGCTGTGCAAAAATGTTGGTCCCCTTGTAATTTTGCTGATTTGAATGCCTGTCACTGCTCAATACTGATTACTTACAACACCAAATTGGTTGGATTAGCTCGTTAAGCCTTGAATTTCATAGACAGGTGTGTCCCATCATGAGAAAAGGTATTTAAGGTGGTCAATTGCAAGTTGTGCTTCCCTTTGACTCTCCTCTGAAGAGTGACAGCATGAGATCCTCAAAGCAACTCTCAAAAGATCTGAAAACAAAGATTGTTCGGTCTCATGGTTTAGGGGAAGGCTACAAAAAGCTATCTCAGAGGTTTAAACTGTCAGTTTCAACTGTAAGGAATGTAATCAGGAAATGGAAGGCCACAGGCACAGTTGCTGTTAAACCCAACAGGTCTGGCAGGCCAAGAAAAATACAAGAGCGGCATATGCGCAGGATTGTGGGAATGGTTACAGAAAACCCACAGATCACCTCCAAAGACCTGCAAGAACATCTTGCTGCAGATGGTGTATCTGTACATCGTTCTACAATTCAGCGCAATTTGCACAAAAAACATCTGTATGGCAGGGTGATGAGAAAGAAGCCTTTTCTGAACTCACACCACAAACAGAGTCGATTGTTGTATGCAAATGCTCATTTAGACAAGCCAGATTCATTTTGGAACAAAGTGCTTTGGACTGATGAGACAAAAATTAAGTTATTTGGTCATAACAAAAAGCGGTTTGCATGGCGGAAGAAGAACATTGCATTCCAAGAAAAACACCTGCTACCTACTGTCAAATTTGGTGGAGGTTCCATCATGCTGTGAGGCTGTATGGCTAGTTCAGGGACTGGGGCCCTTGTTAAAGTCAAGGGTCAGATGAATTCAACCCAATATCAACAAATTCTTCAGGATAATGTTCAAGCATTAGTCACAAAGTTGAAGTTACACAGGGGTTGAATATTCCAGCAAGACAATGACCCAAAACACAAAGGCATTCATGCACAGGGACAAGTACAATGTACTGGAATGGCCATCACAGTCCCCTGACTTGAATATCATAGAAAATCTATGGGATGATTTGAAGCAGGCTGTCTATGCTCGGCAGCCATCAAATTTAACTGAACTGGAGAGATTTTGTATGGAAGAATGGTCAAAAATACCTCCATCCAGAATCCAGACACTCATCAAAGACTATAAGATGCGTCTAGAGGCTGTTATATTCGCAAAAGGAGGCTCAACTTTGATGTAATATTATAATATTATAAATTTATGCACCTGTCTAATTTTGTTATGATGCATATTGCATATTTTCTGTTAATCCAATAAACTTAATGTCACTGCTGAAATACTGCTGTTTCCATAAGGCATGTCATATATTAAATGGAAGTTACTACTTTGAAAGCTCAGCCAATGATAAACAAAAATCCAAAGAATTAAGAGTGGTTCCCAAACTTTTTCATATGACTGTATACATTATTTGTTTGGGATGCATATGTAGCTTCATTTTGAGTGTAATCAAGCCCCAATTGTTTTTCACAGTAGTTAGCATAGTTGATCTTCTTATCTTTAGTGGTATTATCTAATCACACATGTACCACTGCTGAAAGTCTTGTCTGAAACTTTACACTGACACATCTCTATGTGACTTGACAATTTACCCCGTTAAAGAATTTGATGTTCCAATTTTGGGAAAAAAACAGGGTGGCATGTAATATCAGCATCTTGAAACATGCTTAAATGTTAGGCCAAGTGATAACATCGGGGCTAACACTAGAAAAAGGTCAGTAAATACATCTGTGCTCTACTCTTGTATTATGAGCAGCCTCAGATAATCCATGACCATCCGGGATAGTCATGATGGTAATGGAAAGTGTTCATGTCAAATAGTGTCTTGTTCACAGTTTGTATATGTCTTCAGTGTTTCTTTTGTTGTCCACTTGACTAACACAACCACTGTAGGAAAAGCCAGTGGCTTTTGACTTTCTCCTCTATTAATTGATGGTGATTATCTATTATTTGATGGGGATTATTTTGGTTATGTTACTGACTTAGTCATTCTCCTGGAAACTGCTAGCTTAGAGTAATATTATATTAGTTCAGTATTCTTAAATCTGCTAAATTCTGTTCAGAGATGTGGATGGCCAGAGTCTATTCTAGCCAGCACTGACTGTAAAGTAAGAACCAAAATGGGCTTCAGTCCATCACAGTGCCTACTCATTTACAGATGAAGACAAATATGACAGCGACACTCAGCCTAACGTGTACATTCAGGTCTATAAGTTCATTTTAAATTTAGCTTGCAAATTCATTCTTCCTAAACCAAAACTGGTCACACTGAACAAAGCTGCTAATAACATTTATGGAAGTGTGACTGGAGAAAAATAAACCAAAAACAATATTTTTTTTGCAATGAAACATTTAAATCATTGATTTATTTATGGATATACTCCAGCAACAGCTCTGCATTCTACATGAAGTCCATTTAGAAATGACACATCACTGAATTAGAATTAGTGTATTTTACCCCAATTTTCAGTTTTCTTTTATGTGCTTGGTTTATTTCAGGGTGCACTGCTTAACAAAAACTTTGTATGTTTACTTGTGTTTAGTTAAAATCAACAAGACAAACTTCATACTCAGTTTACCGTCGAGTGGATACTTACTTGGTATGTGTAATTTAAGAAACTTCAATATTTTTCATCCTGTTTCAACCGTGAATTGCATTGCAAAAGTTATGAATCAGGTTTTGGATGAGTCTTCTGTTTCGATCAAAAGTACTGATACAGATTTTTCCCAATTTTGGCTTGAAATAAAAGGGAAATGCATTTAGGACTTAAGTTATCATTTCTATTAATGTTTTATTTTTGGTTAAAATTATTGTACACTAAAAATGACGAGATTGTTTGTTTAATATTACAGATTCAGCCAAGACGAACCTTGGGCACTTTGCCTCTTCAAGCAAACTTTTATCCTTTGACTACAATGGCTTACATTCAGGATGAACAAGTTCGGCTTACTTTGCATTCTGCACAGTCACTTGGTGTAGCAAGTCTCAAATCTGGTAAGTGGACTCAAAAGTACTTTTCTTTGTGCTACTCTGCCATTAAACTTTTTTTTTTGGTTTGGTGATGATAAAGCAGAGCAAAGCAAATTTAACTTCTTTTTGTAGTGTGGAATGTTGTTTTGGGGCATGAGAAGAGGTGAATCATTTATTAATTAAGAAACACTTTTTGAAACTTAGATTTGGTTTATTTATTTATACTTCATTCTTTGAAATGTGTGAACTCAATAATCCACATAAATGCAGAGAATGTGTAATAAATATATGTGTACAGCAACCTGACATAGTACACTTTATTTATATTGAACTTTTCTGTAGTTAACACCATCCCAAAGGGAGCTTTCACTCAATTAAACAGTATGCATATACAGTGCATTCAGAAAATATTCAGACCCTTCAGTTTCTTCACATTTTGTTATGTTGCAGTCTTTTTTGAAACAGTTTAAGTTGATTTTTTTTCTCCAGCAACTTTCAGATTGACAAAGCAAAAACAGGATTTTGGAAGTTTTTTCAATTTAATAATTCGAGACCGTTTGCTGTGGCACTTTGACTCAGGTGCATCCTATTCAATTGATCATCATTGAGATCTTTCTATATCCTGTTTGGAGTCCACCTGTGGTTTTTGAAGTGACCGGAAAGAAGATCCAGCAGTTGACATTGTGTGTCAGTGAAAAAACCAAGCCTTGAGCTGCCTGCATTGCTTAGAGACAAGATTGTGTTGAGGCACAGATCAGGGAGGCTACAAAAAAAAAAACATTAAAGTTACATTGGAAGTTTCCAAGAAAACAGGAACCTCCATATTTAGTAAATGGAAGAAGTTTTGAAAAACCACAACTCTTCCAAGAAGTGGCCACCTAACCAGACTGTGCAATCAGGGAAGAAATGCCTTGGTAAGAGCAGTGACCAAAACTCAGTAAGGTCCAGACAACCTGTATGGAGATGGAAGAAACTTCCAGAAGGACAACCAACATTGTAACACTCCACTGAGCAGGGCTTTATGGCTGAGTGGCCAGAAAAAAACTCTCCTCAGTAAAAGACACATGAGACACAAAAACACCAAACGGACTTTCAGACTGTCAGAAACACAATTCTCTGGTCTGATGAAACCAAGATTGAGCTGTTTGACTTCAGGTCTAAGCATCAGGCCTGGAGGAAATTGGGTATCACTCACAACCTGCATGATATTATTATTCCAGTAGTAAATCATGGTGGGGACAGCATTATGTTAGAATTGGGAGACTACTCGGGGTCGAAGGAAAGCTGAACAGAGCAAAGTATAGAAATATTCTTATATTAAATTCCAGAGCACTCTGGACTGCAGAGTTGGCTGAAGGTTTACCTTCCAAGAGGTCAATGTACAACCCCAAGTACAATGCAAAGATAATAAATGAGTGGCTTAGGGACATCTCTGGGAATACCCTTGAGTGGCCCAGCCAGAGCCCAGACTTGAACCCAATTTAACATCCCTAGAGGAGACTAAAAATAGCTGTCTATCCGACTTGACAGAGCATGAGAGGATCTACAGGGAAGAATGGTAGAAAATCTCCAAATCCAGGTATGTGAAGCATGTTGCCTCAAGACCAAGAAGACTCCAGGACATAATCACTGCCTAAGGTTATTGAGTGTTGCTTAAATTTCAGGCACATAATTGTGTGATTTAAACTGCAAATCCTTAGCCACAAGACCACACTATGTGCACAATCAAACTATCTAGAGTCAATAAATTATTCTAAAAAAGATTTAAATTTAAATGTATTTGTCTAATGGTTTCTGACTCCATTTTTAAATAGAATTGTAAATGAGCAAAACACCAGTAAACTACAATAGTCAAATTCACAATCCAGAATTTTATCAACTTGCATTTTTATGTCATTATGAAAGTTTGATAAACAAGTTGGAACAAATCAGAAGTACCCCCATGGGGCCTCGAGTGTGTGCAGACTCCACACAGACTGTGACCAAATGAGGACTTTGATGTAGGACTCCCGAGTTGTGAAGCAGTAGCCCTAGAAACTCTGCCTTGGTGTAATCTTTTATAAAATAAACCTACAAAGACCTTGTAAAATGCAGAGTAGTTGTTACTGGCAGGTTTATCATCTTCGAATCACCTACACTTTGGCAAATAGATGCACATCTTAGAATTAATAATTTTGAGATATAAATGTAAAGTCCCATATGCAGACATTAGTCTTCTCAAAGTGAAGGATCACTGCCTAACATCTATTTTTTTTGTTTTTTCTGTGTATTTGGCTAACTCTGTAGTGCAGCAGGAGCAACTACTCTAACTTAATGTGTTGTGTGTTATGACAACCACTGCTACTTTAAAAGAAACCAATTTCAGTGATATATAGCACCCTAAAACTTGAATCCACTTTAATCCATCTTTCCTATCAAGTACACTATTATCCTTTGAACTCTCCACACAATATGAGATAACTCTTGATTTAAAATACAGACAGTCTTTCACTAACAGCTTTGGAAGAACATATTGTAATAGATGTAATTTAAAGCGACCATTCCGTAAAATTTTTTGAAAGTATTGTTCTTGAGGTTTGTAAGTGAGTAAGATATAAATAAATTCCATTTTTCTTTTGTTGGGGAAAAAGTTAACATTTATATATTAAATTCTTACAATGACACTAATCAAATTCACCATGGCCTTCCTGCATTTTTAATATACATTAAAATAGAGGCGCAGTACTTTATGCTACTGCTGTGAAGAATAATTTTAGCTGCTTGCACTTTACAAGAAACATTAGTTTAGAATTAAATCTGTTATACAGACAGGAAAGAAATATTTTTTTTTATCTCCTTCTACAACAGTATATTGTTTTCCTGTGATGACTTAGTTGTGTGTGTGTGTGTATACTGTATATATACACACACAGTCATATGAAAAAGTTTGTGAACCCCTCTCAGCCTGCATAATGATTTATTCTACTTTAAACAAAAAAGATAACAATGGTATGTCTTTCATTTCCTAGGAACATCTGAGTACTGGGGTGTTTTCCGAACAAAGATTTTTAGTGAAGCAGTATTTAGCTATATGAAATTAAATCAAATGTGAAAAACTGGCTGTACAAAAATTTGAGTCCACTTGTAATTTTGCTGATTTGAATGCATGTCACTGCTCAATACTGATTCCTTGCAACACCAAATTGGTTGGATTAGCACGTTAAGCCTTGAACTTCATAGACAGGTGTGTCCCATCATGAGAAAAGGTATTTAAGATGGTCAATTTCAAGTTGTGCTTCCCTTTGACTCTCCTCTGAAGAGTGACAGCATGGGATCCCCAAAGCAACTATCAAAAGATCTGAAAACAAAGACTGTTCAGTCTCATGGTTTAGGGGAAGGCTACAAAAAGCTATCTCAGAGGTTTAAACTGTCAGTTTCAACTGTAAGGAATGTAATCAGGAAACGGAAGGCCACAGGCACAGTTGCTGTTAAACCCAGCAGGTCTGGCAGGCCAAGAAAAATACAGGAGCGGCATATGCGCAGGATTCTGAGAATGGTTACAGACAACCCACAGATCACCTCCAAAGACCTGCAAGAACATCTTGCTGCAGATGGTGTATCTATACATCGTTCTACAATTTAGCGCAATTTGCACAAAGAACATCTGTATGGCAGGGTGATGAGAAAGAAGCCCTTTCTGCACTCACACCACAAACAGAGTTGCTTGTTGTATGTAAATGCTTATTTAGACGAGCCAGATTCATTTTGGAACAAAGTGCTTTGGACTGATGGTGGAAGAGAGAAGAAGAGTTCTTGGTGTTACTTGTGGACTGTGCTTGGGACTGTGTTGTGGCAGGAGGGATTACAGGGAAGATGTGCCCTCCAGCTGAAGAAAAATAAACAGTTTATTTGTTTTACCTGTGCCTCCCGTGTGACTCTGTATCGGTTCGGGCGCAATATCTTCCTATATATATATTATCTTACTATATATTATTATCTTACTTATATATTACTTATATACATACTTATTATATTACTTATATAGTATCTTACTATATATTATTATATATATATTACAGTATCTTACTGTGTGTATATATATATATATATTTTATATATATATATATATACATACAAACATACACATATATATATGTATGTGTGATCGTATGTTACATTCATTGTTTGTCAGGGAATTAAGTAAAAATTGCACTGGCGTTGTACGGCCATTTTTTTTTGGTTTGAAAAAAAAC